>NC_084824.1:30328694-30589989 GCF_958449725.1 Rosa rugosa
GCTCAACAAATTGGGGATTTCTAATACTACCCACAACTTTAAAATCCTCAAGTTCCTTACTTTTCTGAGATCCCAACACCAATTCTCCATATTTAGGCTTGTGCCCTCCTAATACTCCTGGAATTACTGCTACTACTCACATCTGGAGTCACTGATTTTGCTCTGGAGGGTCTTTGAGTTGGAGTTTGGGACTCCTTTGCTTTAGAGGAAACTCTGAGCCGAGACATGTTAGTGGAATTCTTGCTCTGAATCTTTATTGAAGCTCCTTGCTTTGTGCTCATGACTTAAAGATGGTGTCTTTTTCAATAAACCTGCAACAAAGATTTAATAAGGAGAGCTTCTGTTAGATTCTGTCGAAGCCAAGCTACTTATTATGGGGTTTGTGGTTTACTAATAAAGCCTTCATCTTTTTCATCAATGGCCCTCAAGAACCATGGTTGGTGTTTGGTTACATTGGTTGACAAAAATTTGAAGAAATCAGACTCAAATCCAAATGCCCATATTGGGGGGAAAAAAAGCTGGAGCAGGCTATGGAGGATTTACCTAGAGTTGACGAAGAAGAGGATCGATTAAAGGAGGAGGAGGAAGATGACAACCATATATAACCATAGTCATAAAAATGTTGAGGGCAATCAAAATCAGTGAGTACAATAGACGTTGATTTCTCCTTGTTTCATCTCTGTCTTCTCTCTGTGGGTAGTATCCAGGTTGTATAGATCCAACCACAACCACGAAGCCGATGGTGTCATCCTCGTTTCCCTTCCCCTACACCTTCTTCCCCAGACGATCGTTCAGCACCACCTCGATCATCTTCAATTCTTTTTCGAAATTCCTTTTTGAGGGCCAGGTTATGAGGAGCATATCGAGGCTTTTTGATTAGCGGCGGGTATTTTAGAATTGGGAATGGCGGAGAACGGAGGTGGAGACGGCTTTGGGATTTTGGGTCGTTTCAGAGAGGAGAAGAGATTGAAGATGATCTTCTTCTTTTTTGAAACGGATCAAAGTACTGTACCCCAATTTTTTTTTTTTTTACTTTTTATTGTGAAAATGTCTATTTTGCCCTTCTTGTGGGTCATGTTGTCGGTGCCAACTCAGCTTATGACATCATGTTTGAAGTCAAATTTGAAATTTAGACTCGGCTGATGGAAATTGGAAGTGCAGGGACAATCATAATTAAAAAAAAAATTCATGAATCAAACTTATGTTTGCCCCAAAGTTGGAGAGGGCAAACTGAATTTAGTTCTTTTTTTTATATTGTCAGCAGTTGTTTGAATATCAAATTGTGCAAATAAAATATCAGCAACTACATTATTAGCTACACCCCTTTCCAGCCATTATCTTCTTTATGGCTCAAACTGCGTTCCTCGCAAAGTATGTCAGCCAAAACACGCTCCATATCTAAATTCCACTACAAATTGTTCTTGCCTTCGGTCTTTCCTTTGGTTTTTCCTTCATTCTTTCTATTTGGTTTTCGGTTTTTGACCTCATTTCCTCCAGGTCTACTCATTTGTTTAAACACAATTAGTCACCATGAACGAAAATGTTTAGATTTGAATATATCAATACAACAATCACCATAAGAAATAATAGGAAACAAGATAAATCATACACACCATAAAGAATGCACGAAATAAACAACCATACTACAATTTAACTTCAGCAGAGTTTCATTACAAATAGTAAACCGCACTAAGAGAAAAAAAAAAAAAAAAAAAAAAGGAATAAAGTTTTTTTTTTATTGTTGGTAGTCATGGATTTGCAGCATGTCGCACTTGATAATCCTGGAACATCTTCAATGCAAATGTATCGCGAAAATTTTTCAAATGCTAAGTAGCTTGAACACATGTAATCCCATCATTTAATTATTTACATTACCCTCTAACGTTGAACGATTTAATAACTCTAAATCAACAACTGCTAAAAACCTTAACTCTTGATCTACTAAAATAGGATCACTAGCTTGCTCAATTCGAATAAAATTGTGCAAAACACAACAAGTATTTATAATCATAACTTGTGTTTTGATGTTGAAAGAGGATGGAGTATGCATTATAGTCCATCGCTTTTTTAACAACTCAAATATATGACTGTTCAATTATATTACTTGCAATTGAATGACAAAGATTACAATTCTTTGTAATTTTCAAGTCGATTTCTGATCTATTCATTTAAGTGGTATCTAGTTCCTCAATATGGTGCTAGAAAACTAGGGTCGTTAGTATATCCCACATTCACCAAAAACAATTTATCTACAATAAGAAATGTAGGAGAGGAATTAGAAGTTTACTATAAACCTAAGTTTTATTTAATTTAAAATTAGTAAATGAAATTACCCCTTGGAACATGAAGCCGATTATTTCTACGTAGAGCATCTCATAAAACACGAGCATCAGAAGCGAAATCCTCCAGGAAATACAACATGTTATGGAATTGCCGACTAACTGTTTACTTAGAACGATAATAGACAAAACCAATTTTTTTGTACTTCACGTTATTAGTAAGTATATCCAGAGATATAGCTATTGATTCAATTGAAACATTTCTTGTACGAACTATCCCACCACTTCATTGTAAAATCTCACCTAGCCACCAAATTCACTCGTAGTTGTTCAAGACAATCTACCTCTCTTCGATCGTACAAATGGTTTAATAAGACAATCTTTCTTGATTCTAGTCACCTGTGTAGATAATTCCATAATTCAATTAAAGATTTAGTCAAGGGAGAATTCCACTTATAGTTTTTGGCTCGCAATAAAGTTGATCCTTTAGCAAAAAAAAATGTATTATGATACAACTCTAATATTAAAGAAATCACAGATATGGTGGCACCAATAACAATTTTCATTCTCTTTCTATTTTCCTCTTCTTCTATGGTACCTTTCGTTTGGTACCCCCTTCGTTTTAACCTCATTAACATGTTACCAACACTCATATCAGCCATACCTATTTAAACATAAATAATTTTAGGGGCCGTGACCACTTACCCAATTTTAACCTAAAAATTGCCCACTTGCTCCACTAAGAGTTTTTTGACCCCATTTACCCAATCTAACTTCTACTGACATAATTACCCTCATTTTAATCTCTCTCTCTCTCCCCCTCACCGATTTCTCTCTCTTTCTCTCCCTCTCTCTCTCTCTCTCTCCCCCTTCCCCCCCAGCCGGACGGCCAGATGCCGAGCCACGACGCCTTCAGCACCATCTTCTCCGAGATCGGTGCCGGCAAGCATGTCCCAGGCGTAATCTTCGCCGAACTGGAGCCCACCATCTTCTTCTCCGAGATCGGTGCCGGCAAGCATATCCCAGGCGTAATCTTCGCCGACCTCGAGCCCACCGTCAAAGCCCATCGTCCCAGTCGCTGCTACTCGTGCTGGAAGCTCCCGGAGGCGCTGGTCCCGATGTGGGAATTCGGGTCGGATAGGAACGTCGGCGTCCACCCCCGACTTGTAAGAATTCTTCCTCACCTCGGTTCTTGTGCTCGGCCACAGAGACATTGCACCTCTCTTTGCATATCCCAGGCGCTGCAGGTCCTCGTTCGTCTGGGCCGAGTGACGGCGCTGCTGGTGTCGCCGGAGGAGTGACATGGATTACTCCGGTTGCTGCGTTTTTTTTTTTTTTTAAGTATTGTTGTTCAGTTTTTTTTTTTTTTTTGCAAGGAATAGCATTTTTTTTTTTAAATGTCTATTGGATTGGAGGCCAATGATCTACTATCTGTTCAACAATGTAAGTAATCTGACATTGCAATGTAACTGTGGGGTTTGTTTGATGGTCTACTGGGGGGCAGTAGACACATTATTGGCCCCCAGTAGACTTTTATATGAGGGACAGGGATCACTATAGTGTGGTGTTTTAATAAGTTACCTGTTGTTTTCTGTGTATTAAAGTCAAATTATATGTGAATCCTACAAAAATGTGCATTTTTGGTGGTCTATTGGGAGGCAGTAGAAACATTGGACTTTGTATTGGGGGGCAATAATATGATTACTGGGGGGCAGTAATATGATTATAAATTGATCAATTGTTCCTGTAGTGTATTCATTTTGGTTTTTGGAGTTCATACAATTCACTGGACGGCAATAATATGATTTTTGGGAGGCAATAATATGATTACTGGGGGGCAATAATAGCCGGATTCCGGATTCCGGTCACCGGTCGCCGGAATCTAGTCACCGTTCGCCGGAATCCGGTCATCGGTCGCCGGAGACCGCGCCGACCACTGGTCACCGGAGCACAGCAAGGTGGAAGGTGACTTCTCTCTCTAAGTGAGAAAGAAGGAGAGGGCAAAAAAGTCTCAAAAAAAAAAAGAAAAAAGAATTAATTGAGTAAAGGGGAAATAATCCCTTAGAGTGTTTTGGGTAAATGAGGTTAAAAAACAGTTGGTGGAGCAAGTGGGCAATTTTTAGCCTAAAATCGGGTAAATGATCATTTCCCCATAATTTTATTATCGCAGCTATCCACTATGATCATGTATAAATCCTCCAGTCACAATCATGACAGGAAAAAAAACAGATGACAAAGAAAAAAAAACGAACATACTTAAGTGTTCCCGTAACACATATCAACTAATAGTAAAACCCATTATTAAAAACTACATTATCAAAAACTGCATATGGCTACTATTAGAACAATTTGAAGTAAATGGACATTTTATAGAACACAAAAGAAGACCCTCTTTTGCTAATTGACCAAGAGAAAAGATTGGAAATTCAGCAAAACTAGACAAGGGATTTGTATTAAGCAAGATTAGTGGTAATCCATGATTGAATTCATGCTAGAAATGACTCAGACAGTTCTAAGCAAATAGGCATTAACCAAACAGAGAAGAGAAGAGAACCAAGATGAACACTTCAATCAAGATAACATTATTCAATAAAGACCTTTTGGAGCAAAAAACACATAGAAATTCAAAACTCATAGAGAAAGTTGTATAAGCTTTGCAACTACATCACCTGAGTCTCAAAGCAGAGTTTTTTTTTATAGATTAAAAGGACATTTGAGGCAGAGAGACTGAAACATGTGCCTAGCTAGAACAAGAGCTGTTATTACTGACTTTTGAGTTTTGAGGCAATCAATAAATAAGCAAATGAGAGAGAAATGTGGGATCTTAAACTCTTCAATGAAAGCGTGAATGAGATAGTGCATGTGTGACAAGTAGAAGTACATAACTCTCCAGTCACTTGAACAAAGAGAAATTAAAACACTTTGCCTAAAGAAAGACAAGCCAAGTTTAGCAAAGTTAACATATCAATTAACAGTATTGCTGTATTGGTCCGTGTTCTTATGAACTCAAAATGACTACATATTTAACATATATTCTATATATAGTCTAGTGAGAAATTGTCCAATGCTATGTTTGTTTGCAACATTGATTACTTGTTAAGTTTGACAGTTTTGTTTTCGATCATCTCAGAGCTTCATATATCTACTAGAAATATAGCATATTATTTTTTCTTTGTATGTAGTTTTTGTACTACATTCATACTTGAAAGGACTATTTCCATATTGTTCTAGCAGCAGGCAATAAATAAAACAAAACGTGTAATATCGCATTGTTCTAGAAATAATTTGTTCAAAACGTATTCAACTAGAAACGTATTGTTCAAAACGCTGGGCTAGAACGTATTGTTCAAAACGTATATATTGTTCTAGAAATTATTTGTTCTTATTTGCATCTGTTTGGTTGTTTTAATTTGTCTTTGGTCAGCAGTTGTTTTGTGTTTGGCTAGAACAATATGTGATGGATGCAAATAATATAAATCTAACTACAATACGTGTAATATCGCTCTCTGCTCTAGGGTTTAGGAAAAGTTTTTCTCCTCTCCGTCCGGCGGTTCGTCCTCGGGGCGTTGTCGTCGGACGGGTTGCCTTGTTTGTCTGCGTTGGTTGAGGAACTGCTGTCCTCAATTTTATGGGGATCAATTGGAGGGAAGTGGTGGAAGAGTTCATAGTCGTTGTCAAGTGGAGGCTCGGTTCTGATGGGCTAGGTTGGTTCTGGAGTGCGCTATCGAGGGCCGTTCATAGGGTCGCCGGTTTGTGTCTGGTATGGAGGTCCAACGCAAGCGGAATCAGTGGATTCTTGGGTGAACTTCTCTGGGTTGGATCTGTGGATAAACCCAGATCCGGGGAAGGAAGACGCCTGGACTGGAGAAACTCCAGCTGGGAAACGTAGGCGGTAGAGAGACCAGGTTGTTGGAGAGCTGGCGGTGGTGCAACTGTCTTGAGGCGTCCTGGTTGACGGAGCACTGACGGCGGCAACCCATCACAGGTGGTGGTGCGACAGGGGCTGAGGGTTGTTGGGCTGGGATGACTATGTTCTCCTTGCTGACTGGGCTTGTGTTTGGGCTTGGGCTCATTTTTTGGGCCCTGGCCAAACTGTTATTTTATTTACAGTCTTTAATTATTTATGTTGTTTAGTTTTGTTGCGCATTTTGCGAGCAATAAGTCCCTACATTAGTTGTGTAGGGCTAGTCGGGCTTTGTGTATGTATGTGCACTCAAAGTGCTTTGTCTGCTCTAGGTAGGCGGCGAGTTCTTTGTTTCGTCAAATGGTCGCTACCGCCTAGTGGCAGGGTGAAGCTAAGTGTCGTCGGATTTATTCTCTGGCAGCAACATAGTAGGAAATGTCATGCCCCTAATTTCAATCACAATTAAGAGAACAAAATCAATCAAACACAAGAACTCCGCGTGATGGTTTAGACATAATAAAACAGCTAAGAAAATTTTCCTTTAAACAAAGGCAACTAGCTATGTCCCGAGCCCACAATGTGAATACAGACTCGTTCTTTAGATTCACATATTACATTACACAGAGTTTGCGAATTAAATTGCGTTAACAATATAATAAGAAACCGCTCCTCAGAGCTTACTACACAGCGGAAGTCTTAACAACAGTAAAGCCACAAAATTAGCTTCCTACCCGATCAGCTGCTACAAGGTCTCAGCTTCAGCCACGATTTCCTTGACCTGCAGGATCAACCCCTACACCATCGAATAGTGCACCGGGTTGCCACACAACAAACCCGGTAAGCTTATGAAAGCTTGTATGAGTAAACTCAAAACCACAAAGCAGAAACACATTCTTAAGCCACCTCAACCTAAACAACGATAAGCACATAACTCACAACTACAACCATCTGTTTCATAACCTTCCATAACATGCTTACGTAGGTCGACTCGTGACTAAAACCACATGTTCAGATTCTCAACCTAGCATTCAATTACACAATTTCCAGTCAAACAAAACCTCCTCACGTAATGGTTAGAAATCTTTTAGACGCACAACAGCGAGTCACAAAGATCCCACTCCTTTCCTTCCCACTGAAAGCCTTTGTCATCAACATGACATCAAAGGTGAAAACAATGAATCACCTTCCTATCCTCACCACAGAGCACAATCGTCACCACTATGGCCTTTAAGATCAATCAAATCATCAACAATTAAAACCAAGAAGAAAACAAGGCAATCATAATTCAAACCAAAGTGAAACAATTCATAGTAACCCCTGCGTATAGTTTTAGTTCAGGAGGTTACATTAAAACAACAATTCAAGTCATCGAAATCATCACAACCCCATACTCTGACATCTATAGGTAGCTCCGACCATCACAGCAGTCCTCTGGATCGTTGTTAACTTAATAACAATTCAACTCCTCTACAGAGCAGTCATCACACTGATCATCACACATATTTTACCGGTCATCACACAGATAGCAATCATCCTACTGATCATCACACAGATTTCGCCGGTCATCACACAGACATTCCTACACAAGCTTTACATGATAATCATCACAAGGATTCATCACACTGATGTCATCGATTCATTACACAGATATTCCTACACAAGCTTCACATGACAATCATCACAAAGATTCATCACACTGATGTCCTCGATTCATTACATAGATATACCTACACAAGCTTCACATGACAATCATCACAAGGATTCATCACACTGATGTCCTCAATTCATTACACAGATATTCCTACACAAGCTACCATATCTTAAATCACCAATTAAGATGGTCATACTAGACTCATGGTATCTCAACAAATGAAATTCTACAATCACAACTCAATACACAATTTCACCATTCTCGAACAATAATGAACTTATTTCAAAATATTGTTCACATCACAACGAAGCCACCAATTCATATATATATCACGTAAATATATATATATATATATATATACGTAGTCATCCACTTAGGAATGCCACTAATATCAACTATAGTCATAGTTAACCTAATAACTCCAAGACAATATGGTAACTATGCTCATAATGAATATCGTGAGATTTACTCACCTCTGAATCCCGCTGCGTCTTCACACGCTAACCAAGATAAGCATAATCATCCCAATCCGCTCAACACAACTCTGTCAAGTACCTAATCACATACAGTCCCAACTTAGTACACGAATCACAAGCGATTAAAGTCCGAAACCCCCGTTTTGAAGTAAAACCACAAAAGTGATGCTAATCGAGGCGAAACCACATCCGAGACCACCCAAAGTCTCCGGAATACTTCTACCATCGATATGTCAAACCCACAAGTCGATCGAACACTCGAATCCTCACTGATTGAATAATCGAACGGTTCGAAACCGTAAAAATCATAACATATTATACGATCTCCAAAAATTACGTATTATATATCAAAACGCTTGTATTAATGAGTAGATGGTATATAAAACTAGAAACTGTCCCTTACATGGCTGGAACGCTGCCAAAACGCCGCCACAGGCGGTTGCACAACCACCACAATCACCGCCGGCCAAACCTTAAAACCATTATAATCAAACCGTCCAAAATGTCAAGAACACCAAGTAGAGCAACTTTAATACCTGAGGTTTAAGCCAACTTAGCCTAGATCGGCCAACATCAAGCCCACAAGCCGAGATTACAATGTTCACTTCGAGTTGCACTAATTCCAACGTGATCGATCGAAACCATGACCAATGATCGACAGAGGAGGCTGTTGTGAGCTCCACAAGCTTGGTTTGAAGCCCCGCCGTCGTTGGAGATTAGAAAACCGATCGGGTTCGACCGCCTCTAACTTCACCGCCTTGTAGCGCCCCGTGGGTAAGAATCGACGCTAGAGGATGCCACAGGGAGGAGGCGAAACGATTTGGGCTCGTCCGGTGGTCTACAAGCTCCGGAGCTGCGAGTTCCAACCGGGTCCGGGTCGGGTCGATCGTGTTTCAAGAGAGAGAAGAGAGCGTTTCTGGGTTTTCGGTTTTGGAAACTTTCCAAAAATGTTAGAAACTTTCGTTGACCATAACTTCTTCATACGAACTCTGATTTCCGCGTTCCACATGTCCACGAACTCGTATTGACGCATACTACGACTTTTATGAAAGAAGTTTTCTGAGAAACCCAACTTATAAAAAGGCAACCTTCGCGCCCCCCCTAAAACCATACATTTCGAATAAAAATTCATCTGAAACACTTCCGCCTCATCCATGAACCACGAAATCGTCCAACAGCCACTAATTAAATTCCGGAAGATCCTCAGAAAATAATAATGAATTTTCGGGATACTACAGGAAAGCTGTACTATTGGTAATTATGCTACATTGTAATCGAGTTACATATTGAGTTATTTTTTCATTATGTCACCGCTATATATGTCAAAGCAAATAGAATAGCCAGAAGAGCACTCTTTGCTAGTTGGTGCCTAGTTGGATACATTTATTTGGTAGAGACTCTTGATATTATTTCAGGATAATCTCTAGAGGCTTATTATAATCAGGGCTTTAGGCTCAATGTCCCCCCCTTGTATTCGACAGTTTCATTAATCAAGGCTTGAGGCCAGCCGCACCAGCCCTTTATTCAAAAAAAAAAAAAAAAAAAAGTAGGAACAAATAATAAGAGAAAGTACAACTTAGAGAAAAACCACCAAAAAGATGCAAATAAGGACAAAAAATAAGAGGAAGAGCAATTTAGTGAAGAATAACCAAACGGATGCTAATAAGAACAAACAATAAGAGGAAGAGCAACAAGTCCTCATGATAATAGTACAAAAATTAGCATTCCTACAAACCGTATCAAGCACATGAAATCAATGGATATAAAGGCGGCTTATTACTATTTTTTTCAACTGGTTAGATGCTTACTGAATACTTGTTACCTTTATTTGTTTGTTCTTCACTTCAATCACAGCCACAAATTTAGAGAAAAAACAAGCTTGCTATAATTTTGTATCAAAATTCATCTCTAATTACAATCTCATAAAGTAACTTATTTTAATTACACATATGAAACAAAAATCCATATTCCAACAAAATTTAAGTCTAACACATCAAATTTAGAATACATTCTTAATAGCATCACAACCACAAAATCATCCTTTATAAATCACAAACCTTAGGGGTCGTCAATGGGCAGCGCAGTGCCGGGCCGGGTAGGGCCACAACTTATTTTTTATTTTTATTTTTCAGGCCGAGCAGGGATGGGATTCTCTTAAAAATCAAGGCCCAGGGTCGCCCATGGGCCCAGGGCCTTACTGGCTTTTTAGGGCGGGGCCGGGATTTTTGGGTGGGTAGGGCCGAGCCCATTATATTTATATGTCATGTTCTTTTGTTAGAAAAAAAAATACAAAAAGCTATGAAAAAGTTATGATATGTTAATGATTGAACAAAATAAAATACAAAATTAAAAGAAAATATGGCCTAATGCAATAATTAGTTCAATATAACTACAAAAAAATATATATATATATTAATACTAGAATTGAATGGGCTTTCGGGCTGGGCTTATAATTAGTTCTCTCAAAAAGCTATGAACTAATTATGTTGACAAAATTATGCATAGAATTTTTACTAGTAGTAGTATCTTTTTGAAAACGTTTCTTGAAATCATGAATTAGTAAGTGAGAAATCTCATGTTCATTGGTTAGCAAGATGCCATTGTGGTCTTGCAGATATGCAATAGTATTACTGCGTTTCCTAATGTTAGCTTGAGCCTGAAAAAAACTTGGTATTCTTATCTCCTAAATTCAACTAGTTGGCTCTTGCTTTCTGTGCCCAAAACAATTCTTCATCCCTAAAGCAATTTAGTAACTCCTCCTTAGTTTGAGCATGCCTTCCCTACAAGCAATTTAGTAACTCCTCCTTAGTCCAAGTGAAAGGAATTCCAACAGCAGAAATAGAATTAAGACTAGTGTTTGTTAAAAAAATCCACAAACTGAAGCATGTAATTGGTAATCTGTTGTGTACCACCTAATTTTTCTTCTAGGGTCTCAATAATGTTGAAATCCCCCATCAAAAGCCAGGGATCATTACTATCAGGTCTCAACTTATTTAGTTCAAACCAAAAGTTATCATGTTTCTCTTTCTGTGGGTAAGCATACACAAAGGTGGTGCACCAGCTCTTCCCAGTAGTATTATCAGTAATCATGCAATGTATAAATCTATCATGGGGAGTTACCAGTTCTACTTTAACAGTCCTAGATTTTCAGAGTAATAATAAACCACCACACTGGCCATGAGAAGGAATTAAAACATAATCATCAAAATAAAGCTTCCTGAGTTTATTTAGAATTGCTTGAGGCCCTAGTGTCTACCAGACATAGAACATCAAGCTCAAAATAGGAAGAATAAAACAGGCATTGAGCCACAAAACCCTGCCAGGCGCTTCCTCTACTGTTCCAACACATCACTTTCATGGTTTAGGGGCTTTAGGAGAAGAGGCATTGTCCACCTCTACATCAGCCTCAGCCATGCATGTTGTGGTCCTCAGCCATCTCCCTAGTCCTTTTCTTTGAACCCGAACTCATAGTAGAGTCACTGTCAGCTAACATCAACACTCTTTTTCCATGCATTATCTTGACCTCATACTCATTCAAGTTGTCACTATCTTCTTTCACAAAATCAGAAGCCTTAGCGTCACAAAAGTTCTTAAACACCTCCTCATCACAAGAAGAAGAATATTTTGCAAATTGACCAAGGACTGTTTAGGGGTTTGGATAGCTTTCCCTTTTGCTAAAAAAAACCTCAGTTGAGTCTCCTATGGTTGGCTGCTTAGGGTTCCTTCTCCTAGACTGAACCGGAGTCCAGTTGGGAGAAGATGGGTTGAGGTCCACTTTGGAGAGGTCTTGGTGGTCTGCCATAAAGGTTGACTTCGCCGGTTGAGGGAAGTACACCATAACCTTTTCATAAGCTAATTGTTTGATTTCCGAATCAACCTCCATATCTTCTGGGATTATATCCTCATCTCCATCCTCTTTGTCAACTAAAAGGACAGCTCATAATCTTATGCTTGAAGCTCCCATATTCAAAACAGACTTCAAAGATAGCTTCATAAGAGAGATAGAGTCTAGCTCACTTACTAGTTCGTAAGGCAGATCACCTTCATCTTCCTCTTTCACCACCAACACTCCTTTCAAAGGGGTTCTGAGATCGATCTCCATACAAACTCTTGCGAAGATGAAATTTTCACTGTGCTCCGTTTTCTGGTCCAGTTTGATGAATCTGCCTAGGACTTGAACAATAGGCTTGATTGCTTCAGTGCTCCAATACTGTATCGAAAGGTTGGGAAGCCTTACCCAAATAATGAGGGTTTCAATGATCGTAGTGAGTAAATTCAGTTTACTCCCCTGAACTTTGAGCCTAAAATAAAATTGGTTCATCTTTCTGAAAATCGATTACCCGAGTCCAAAATTTGAACTTGACTCGAAACATGACGTCATGTGTTGAGTTGGAGCCGACATAAGGGCCTACTTTTTAGACTTTAAACCCTACAATGAGGGCAAAATAGACATTTCTAATTTTTCTAATTTTTCTAATTTTTTCTCTATATTCTCTCTCTCTCTCTCTCTCTCTCTCTCTCTCTCTCTCTCTCTCTCTCTCTCTCTCCTCCCTCCTCTCCTGCCTCCCCTATCGAGCTCAAAGGCAGCCAAATCGTTCTCCGCGGCTCTCCTCTCGTCCTCTACTCCGCTCTTCCTCTCCTCAACCCCTCACCTCCCCCTTATTGCGACCACTACTTCAAAACCCTAAACCCCCAAACCGTCTCTGCCAATCCTGCTCCCTCCACACCTTCTACAGCCCCAATTGCCTCTCCGCCGCCCAATCCTCCTCCCACACTCAATGGGTTTGCCAATCCCAAGGCCTTATTCCCTCCCACTGACGATCGCCACCTCTCTCTCTTCCATCGCAGCCACCACAAACACCTTCACGCTTCTCTCTCTTCCCCGTCCGAGTCAACTCAACGATTCGCAATGTTCTTCCTCCGAGTCCACTCAGTGGACACCAACCACCCTGTCAGCCTTGAAGACGTCGAGTTCACCAACATCTACGCCACCACCGCCCAATCAAACCCTAAGTTCAGCGAGCTGAGAAGAATCGCGCACCTATTTCAAACACGAGGTAACTCGTCGCTGCAGAGCCACGCCGCCGAGTCCACTCTCCTCTTCGATGTCGCTGAGTCCACTCTCCTCTTCGATGCAGTTTTTGGGCATGATGACGCTGTCGATGTGGGACTGCAAGATTCCTTAGACTCAGATTGGTCTGATCGGAGAATTAGGCTCAGGTTTTCTGCTGGTGCTAGAGGTTGGCCTCCATACGATGGGCGATGTCGTTGGTGGTGGTATCACTGTAGGGGATGATGATGATGGTTGGTGACAGAAGAGTGTTTGGGTCTCCCCAGATCGTTCTTTGTTTGCGCAGATTGGTTTTGGTGACTGGAGTGGTGGTCCTAGTCTCGGAGGCAGGTTTTGTGGTGAGTGCGATGACCAAAGTGGTAGTAGAGGTGGCGACCAAGAAAGCGGTGGCGGTGACATTCATGTTGGCGGCGCTAGCAGATTTGGCGATGGGGGTGAGGTTAAGACTCCTTCTAGGCTCAGTGGAGCTTGGGCCTTGAAGGCTACGAGGGAGAGAGAGAGATAAAAAAAAAAAAAAAAAAGAGAGAGAGAAAAATTAGAAATGTCTATTTTGCCCTCATTGTAGGGTTAAAAGTCTGAAAAGTGGACCCCTATGTCGGCTCCAACTCAGCACATGACGTCATGTTTTGAGTCAAGTTCAAATTTTGGACTCGGGTGATGTCATTTGAGAGTATATGGACCAACATAATCGATTTTCAGAAAGAGGGACCAATCTGATTTTAGGCCAAAAATTCAGGAGAGTAAACTAAATTTAATCCAAATTACAATCAATGAAATTTTAATGGATAAAGTTTTAGATTCAATTATTTTAAAAATTTTCAAAAATGGATGAAACATGCAGCGTACGCATTTTTCATTACTAAAAATAAAAAAAAACATAGGCATAACTCCTAACATGTTAGTAGGGGTGTGCAAAACATGGTACAAACCAGCCAAACTGGCCAAAACCGACCGTTAAATATGGTTTGGTTAAGGTTTTTTAACTTTAAAAATTGAAAGCCGGTTCACTACTGAACCAAACCATTTATGAAATGGGTTGGTTTGGTTTCTCTTGTGCTTAAACCGCAAAACCCGAACCGACCAGCATGTTAGAAATATAATAGTAAAAAAATTAAATTTATATATTTAATAAATATATATATATATATATATATTCATTTGTCCAGTCTATTTGTATAAGTTTTAGATCTCTAATTACAACTTTATTCTTAAATGATATACTACCATATTAAATCCAATGCCCAAAGGCCTAGAACTCTAATATGTAATCGCTACAATCATTTTGATTTTCTCGATTTTCTCACATCACATCTCTCATTCTCTAACCTTCAATACTAGCAAATTAAGCTATTACTAATGGCTAAGCCATCAAATAAATGAATAACTTTGAATCTATTCTAAATTTTGATTTTTGATCGAATATTGGTTTTGGATTTTAATTATTGAATTTTAAATTTAGTTATTGTTTATTTAACATAATTTTTATTATTGAGATTGAATTTTACTATGATTTTTTTTTTTATAAATAATATTATTATGGTTAAACCGCCTAACCGACTGAACCAAACCATCTTTAATTGGATTGGACTATGCTTATTTTTTATGATGGTCGGTTGTTCAAAATGCATAAACCGCTCACTTTGGCATAGAGATGATTTGAAGTCAAAACCGATCCAATCCAATCCGTGTGTTGCCCTACATGTTAGGACATATTAAAGAATTTTTTTCTATGCCAAAAGGAGGATCAAGGAGGAGGTGATGATGATGATGGTGGTCATGATGAGAGCATGAAATCATTGAATATGTAGGTCAAAACCACACATGCACCTTGACATCATGATGAGAATAGCTTGACATCACAAAGCTGATTCGTCCAAGGAAGACAATTGTAGGTCCCCACGCCCTTGTTTCCCCACGCCTCCAAGTCCTTTGTTGTATCAGACAGACGGACCCCCCGACCCAGTCATCATCCCAAACCAACCCAAACTCGAACGCCCCCCTTTTTCTATTCACCAGTTCACACCAGACACACCAAGTTTGTTATATATATATATGATCATTATGGAAGTTATAAACACACGCATCCACACCAAAAGGCATTTGTATTTACACCACCAACACCTTTATGCGTTTGAGAGCTATAGCAAATTTTGCACGCAATAGCTTACTCTTCACTGCAAAAACTACCACCACCACCACCACCAGAAGCAAGAACCATTTGAATTTCAGGGTCCCGTTCTTCATCAGAAACCACACCATGTCTGGTTCAGATCAATCCCCTTCTTTCGACACACCCAGAATGGTGGTCAAGAAGGTCCTGGCCAAGTCCCAGAGTGAGGGTGATGGAGCTGTTGTCAGAAGAGCCATTGGAATGTAATTAATACTTTCTTGCTTTTTGGGATTTAATCTCCTTGTTGGGTTTTTATGTTCTCAATATTTTGGTATCTGGGTTTTTGTTGGTTTGTGGATTAATTGATTGTGTTTCCTGGGGATTTGATTTTTTTCAGCTCTGAGTTGAGGAACCTGGATCCGTTTCTCATGCTAGATGACTTTACAGGTATAAAAAAACTGCTCCCATTATGTTCCCTCATGGATTATAAAACTAATTTATGTGTTGACATTACTGAGTTGATTGTGTTTTTGATCTATTAATTGCTGCAGTGTCCCCTCCTGCCGGATTTCCAGATCATCCACATAGAGGATTCGAAACTGTCACATATGTGCTACAGGTATAATTTATTAAATTTGGAATCGCTAGCAGTACTGGTAGTGTTTTCGTAAAGCAACCTACTTGGTGTTCTGGATTTCAGCTTCATCTGAAATTGCGGTTTTTATGTTTCCAGGGAGGCATCACTCACCAAGACTTTGCAGGGCACAAGGGTACAATTGGAGCTGGAGATGTGCAGGTAATTAGCGCTAGCTAGTTTCTGCAATCTACTATTACCATTTGAAAGAATCCATCAAGTAATTCTTCTCTATCGTCAGTTGTATACACAATCAACAACTATATGCATAAATTTGACTCCTCACATACTAAATGTTACCTCATACAAGAGTTGTATGCAAGAATGCGTCGTTTCAATTACTGGTTACATATGTATTGAACTTTATTTCATATGATTTTGGGCAGTGGATGACAGCAGGCAGGGGAATAGTTCACTCTGAGATGCCTGCAGGAGCAGGACGCAACAATGGTTTGCAGCTTTGGATCAATTTAGCCCGCAAAGACAAAATGTATGATTTTTCTCATTCTCTTAGTTACCATTAGCCCTCTTTTTTGACTAATTATCTTTTATTTCATAATTACCCACACTTCAATTATTTACACAATCAAAATTTAGTCTTAGAAAATTGGCAATAATGAGTAGCCCCAAGAAGTGGCCTGCCATGGCTGACTTATTCCTTAGAAGATAGTGTTCCACTAGCTTCTTGGAGGACTCTGACTATTAGAAAGAAAAACAAAAATCAACATGAACATCTGAAGATAGATAGTTCTTGAGGCTCGCAGCTAGATAAGTGTGCTTATCCTTGTATCAGCTCCCGAGTTAAACTCCTCTCTCACCTATAGGTGTTCCGTAGAGAAGTTGGGAGTGTTTCTGGAATACAGATGTGTATTCCGAAACTGGAGTTGCCCAATGTAGGTGATTAGAATGAGAGTTTTTTTCACATCCCTAGTCAGACTTTCTTTGTTATAATAAGAACATAAAAATATTTAGTTTTGGAAATTATAGTTTTTTGCAGAAAGAGTTCTGAATCTTAACGCTATCTTCTTGCAGGTTCTTATATCTGTTGTTTTGTCTCTTGTCTGTGAACTGGATCTGTTCGGATTCTTTTGTAGCCTTCCATAATACTATTAATTGTATAATGCCAACGAAGCTCCATATTGATTTCATGTTCATACTGGTGCCAGTTGACCCAAAATCCCAAATAATGCTCTACATGTGGCTGACCCACCAAGCCTGCGTTTATTCGCAGATCCACCAACAAATTTGAAAAATTAAAAAATTAAAATTTAGAAGATAAGCAAGTGCCCATGATTATTAATTTAGCATAGATCGCATCTTATAAGTGAGAAGTTCTGACTTCAATTCCTGAACAAATGACCCGAAGAGTTCACCTAATTTATCCAACTGACAATGATTCCAACACAAAGGATATATATAATGTAGTATGTTGATTGACCATGCTTTTGATTTTTAGTTTATGTTTGGCTTTGATGGAGACTAAATATCTCCAAGCAAATAACTTCATAGCTTTCTAATAAATTGGATAAATAACCTTATTTGCAGGGTTGAGCCTAGATACCAAGAACTCCTAAGCAAGGAGATAAAGCGGGCACAGAAAGATGGAGTTGAAGTTCGAGTGATAGCAGGAGAAACAATGGGAGTGAGCTCTCCTGTTTATACCCGAACACCAACATTTTTCTTTGACTTCACCCTTAAGCCTAAAGCTATTTTGCATCAAAGCATACCAGAAAGTTGGACCTCCTTTGTTTACATTATTGAAGGAGAAGGATTTTTTGGGTCAGCGCATGCATCAGCTCATCATATTCTGGTTCTGGGTCCTGGAGATGGCGTAAGCGTATGCAACAAGTCATCGGAGCAGCTGAGGTTTGTGTTGATCGGAGGGCAGCCAATAAATGAACCAGTGGTTCAACATGGGCCATTTGTGATGAACACACAAGCTGAAATCGAACAAACCATTAAGGACTATCATTATGGCCAGAATGGGTTTGAAAGTGCCAAGTCTTGGCGGTCTCAATGAGTGTGATCAGCAATCCAAAAAGAAGAAAAAAAAATGATTCACCCCTCAAGTTCTAGAAGAAAAGGTTTGGGGGGCATAGAAGAATAAGATGAAGCAACAATATCTGTCTTTATCAGTGTCACTATCTCCATCCATATGAACAGTTGTGTTGGTAGTGGAAAGAAGGATTTCATTGACATTGGGATAAAAAGATTCTAGAAGATTCAGAGCTGATATTGCTCATCACCAAAGTCATGATGGCTTCTTTTTTTTCCTTTCTTCTATTTTTCAACAAAATGTATGTGTTTTGTTCTTGTTTAAGTAAGCTTTATGTGGTAGTTTGATGGTGGAATTTGATTTGGTTTTCAGTACCTTGGTAGTGTTTTGATGATTTCTTTTCCATTGTTGTTGATGGTGGTGGAAATGGTGGTACTGGTAGGGTTGACTTTTTTCTGTGGGTTGGATTCCTAATCATATTATATAACCCCAAAGCTTATCCTCCACCTACAATGTTATTGCTAGAACCACTGTGTGTGGGTTAAATACCGAGGCAAAATGAGAACTGAAATAAGGTATCATTGGTATAGGCTCAAGCAACCCAAGTGCCATCTCCATTTACTAAAAGCAACTCCAATCCACCCCTAAATGGCCAAATCAATTGAAATGGATAGAAGGCATGGAGGAAAGTAAAATTTTCAAGAGAACAGATAACAAAAGATATTCTTGCAATAAAAGGACATTCAGACCAAGCAAAAAGCTTGATAAACTTGTCTGCTTGAGATTTTTTGCTCCCAACTTACATCAAAATGATAATATTGTTCCTGTACTTCAATTCAATGAAAATCACATACATTTAGGGAGAAACATAAAAATTCTTGAATATAGCTGCTTAACTTAATAATATGCTGTCCAAATACAATCACACAAAGGAAAATGGGTGCCTGCTCCTTTTTTTCTTTTTGGTAGCAGTTACATGTCTTGTATCAGAATACAAAATTCGGCTATATTTTTTTTTTTTACTTGACTTGATGCAAATAATTTCTTTCTATAATATTCACTTACTTGGAAACCTTAAGTAGGTATCCAATACCATACAAACAATCCAATTAAAGAACCAAATTGAATAACCAACCTTTGGAAATGCCCTCAAGTGCTAATGTCATACACTTACGTTTGAGATATAAACCATATTAACTGGAACAGCAAGAAAAGTAGCCCTGGCCTTTCTTTGATCCATCTGCCCCATTATTAACCAGGGTTACTCTGTTCACAGATAATTCTGCTTTGTAAGTATCTGAATTCAAGACCTTCCGACTCACATTGCTATATATTTCTCGAATAACAAGCTCAAAAGCCTTATTAACATTGGTTGAGTCTAGCGCAGATGTCTCCATGAAGAAGAACCCTTCGGCTTCAGCAAGGCTTTTACCTTCTTCAACACTGACATCCCTAATATTCTCCAAATCACATTTGTTCCCCACTAGCATCCTCGCCATTGTAGTATCAGAATGAGCTGCATGATTATTATCATCAAACTCAAATATTAGTATGTGAAACACCAGGAGAAATAAGAAAGAACTTTGTTGGTAATACACAATTATATGCTATGACAACTAAACTTAATCCTTAAGAAGAAAACAGTGCGAGCAGGAAATACAGACTGACAGAATAAGGATGAATTCTGTAAATACATTCAGTAAAACAAATGAAATGATCTATACAATCAGATATTAAACTCCCAATTTATTCTCCAATCAACATCAGGTTGCAAAATCGAAGATTAAACAAAAGTGAGTTTTAAACATATTGCACAACCCAGGCATATTCTTAACAAGAATGCATCAGTTTTCAGTATGATAGAACTGAATCAACTGATTACACCCGAGCTAATAATATATGCATTGTGACACAACTACCTGTTAATTGCGGAGAGTTGTGGATAGCAATCCATGCTCCTAATTAATAACACATTGATTGTGACAACTGCTTACTCATTGCGGAGAGTTGCTGATGACAATGCCATGCCCCTAGCTAATAATACATTTAATGTGACAACTACGTATGCATTGAGGGGAGTTGTCAATGGCAATCCCATTGCCCCAACAAGTGAAGTACAAACCTTCCGATTCTTCTTCACTCCGACACAAGAAGATAAATGCCTAGAAGGTAATGCATTGTATGTCCCGTTCCAGAGAGTCTGAATGAACCCTTCTTTGCTATCCCTGGATAACTCTACCAATAAGAGTCCTCTCTTTGAAATACTCGGCTCTTCTGGAAGAACGTCCTAAGTCCAGATTATAGCAAACTCAAGACTGAAAAGGTACAAAACAAATCTTTTGTGGTGACGTAAAAGAACTCTTCTGTTGCTAGAAATTATGGGTCCATTAGAGACCCATTGGCTCTATGTGGAACCATCAAATGACACCCTCTTCTATCTTTTAACCCATTATATTCCGGATAAGGCAGAATTCAATCCTATTTTTGTCATAAGAAGACAAGAAACTTTATCAGTTGACCAGCAGTGCAATACCTAGGGTGCCAAAGACCTGGTTTTATGAGACATCTTATATTTTCAAGATTTGTGATTTTTTCATTCCTAGATCTCAAATCATAGCTAAAATGGTTTGGCAAAATCCTTATTGCTTTACTGTTTCTTGATAAAGGCAGTGTGCACAATCAGTTATACTGCCACAAGAATTTAGGCACCATTCTTTGTCTTTGCTCAAACATCTCAGATACCCTCGTATTTGATTTTTGAGGCCACAGGTTTTGTGTTCTTGGATCTATCAGTGGAACCAAAGTCTCAAGCTTGATGATATAAAACATCAATAACAGGCTGATAGTAACCAAAGTCTCAAGGTTAATGCATAAAAGAATACTTAGCGACACACTCGAAAGGAATTTTAGTACAAGTACTTGGCATTGTAATCTATAGAGGCAACATAAAAAATTCAAAAAATAAAAAAATCAACTCTAGATAACAGTCTTAACAATGCTAACAATAATTCATGATTATGACCACTAAGAATATATGCTGACAAGAAAAAGACCCAAGTTCGTTAGAGATCTTGCAACAATTTTTTTTTTTTTTTTTAAATACCAGTGTCAGCCAAAGACCTCAATAATAAGAGAAAAGAAAAAGGAGGAGAAACAATATAAATAGTTTTCATCGTGGATATTGAACACTTACTGTATTCCACTATAGGGAAGTGATTGAAAATTAGTACTGTATGTCAGTATTGAAAAGTGACTGAATGTCAGTTTTCTTTCCTTTCTTTTCTTACAGGAAACGACCTTTCGGTAGAAGAGAAAAGAAAATGAAAATGAGGTACACAGGAGAAGATGTAATCAGGAAAATTCTAGACAAGTCAACAATTTCAAAGTAACTAACAAGACTACCTATAGCAAAAAAATATAAAATAATAATAATAACAATAATAATAATGATAATAAAAACTAAAAAGAGCACAAAAACAAAATAGAAAGGAACCGATGCCGAAAAATAATAAATTCCTAATTCCTAATAAAGAAATTCTTGAAAATAATACTCCTAATTCTGAGTACACCGATGCCGGAAAAGAACCCATATACTGAACATTTTTTTCGTTTAACAGTAACTGTAAAGTCTTATTTAGACGGAACAAAATAGATATATTATATAGAGATGGAGATGGAACCCTGTTTCTACCAAAAAAAGGAGCTTTATCATAAGGGTCAAAGGAAATTGTGCTTGGGTGGTATGTTCCCCACTTGAAAACCAAGGATGTTAAAGAGCCACCTTACACTAGTTGATGGAAACTCTAGAAAACTCTCTCTTTCCTGCCTTCTTGTATTGAATTCGGATACCATGACCACCATAGTTGATGCCAACTCTAGAAAACTCCCTTCCCTGCCTTCCTTCTTGAATAATTTAAGTCGGACACCATAACAACCATTCTAGAACATGGCTTTCATCTGGAGGGTCAATTTGGGTGAAGGGGGGGGGGGGGGGGTGCTTCTGTTCCATGCCTAGACAGATTCCTAAGTGCTTGGGAATAGGTTTAAAGTTCCTCTAACATTTTCTCTTTAACAAATAAATTCAGATGATCAAATCTGTTTTAAGCAAACACAACTCGTAGAAACTTAAGCTATAATTAACCAAACATCTCCTCAGGGAATTTGTTTTGATGTTTATCAAGTCTCAATATCTTCACATACAATAACAGAGCACAATGATCAAACGATCTGATTCTTCCCAACTACCCAGCATATATATGTGCCTACAGGTTCGACTCTACAACCGAATGAACAGACTTGTCTGCACCAATAGTCGTGTTCACTATTAACAGAATCTTCTTTTGATTTTCAGACAACTTACAACCGCCAACTTAGTAATTAAGAAAAAACAAAAGATTTCTTCAAAATGAAGTCTTGAACAGTTGAATTTCTCATCATAAGCTTAGATCTAAAGTCGTACTCATACCGAGTTAAGCCAAAACCCACCAAACCCACATACATAAAAAGACAAAAAACAGAACTTCCCACAAATCTAACAACTACCATCATCAGAATCCAAAGCTCACACTTACATATACAAACCATCAAACCAAAAGAGCAAACAGTTGCTTACTCTTGAGCTCATCGAGCCAGCGACCGACACTGTCAAACGTGGTACGGCGCGTGATATCATAGACAATGAGAGCTCCGACGGCGCCGCGGTAGTAGGCAGAGGTAACAGCCCTGAAGCGTTCTTGGCCGGCAGTGTCCCAAATCTGAGCCTTGACTTCTTTGCCGTCGATTTCCATGCTCTGGGTCTGAAACTCCACGCCTATTGTGGCCTTTGAGTGCGCACTGAACTCGTTCCGCGCGTAGCGAGACAGCAAGTTCGATTTGCCCACCGCCGAGTCTCCAATGATGACGATCTTGAACAGGTACTCCTCCCCTGATCCCTCCTCGTCTGAAGACGACATGTAGTTCTGGGTTTCTTGGTTAA
The DNA here is from genome assembly GCF_958449725.1 of Rosa rugosa. Classification (NCBI taxonomy): domain Eukaryota; kingdom Viridiplantae; phylum Streptophyta; class Magnoliopsida; order Rosales; family Rosaceae; genus Rosa; species Rosa rugosa. Next base: position 30,351,791 of record NC_084824.1, read on the forward strand.
TTTCAGTAGAGACAATTCAAGAATTGAAAAGAGAAGGTGCAAAGGAAGAAGAAAGACAGAGACAAAGGGATGAATGTTGGAGAGAGAGAGATGTAATGGAATGATGGTGTATTGAGCTGGCATACGGACATACTGCGCATGTAGTGCCTTCATTATAGAAATTTTTTTTTTTTTTTTTTAAATTTTAATTGCATGCCAGAAAGTGTGTACTAGTGAGATGAATCATGAATATAGATACTTTGACATGTACCGTCTTAGATTCTCAAATGCGTAAGTCAGTCAATGTATTATAGTGATAATATAACTGTAATTGAATAGTAAAAGCATATAATAAATGAAGAGAAGTTGTCTTTTGTAGAGGAGCATGTGTTGTTCATCTTTCTATGTCTTTGACGTGGAATCAACTGTTTTTAGATTGTCCTTGAAACTTACCCAGAAGAGTTTTGGATTTGCAACATGTGCAAGACTTCGGTTGAGTCTTACCTGTGTCCAGCAGTGGTTGTTCTGGAGCCTGGCCAAAATAGTTCTCAGATGGTAAACTATATGTACAAAATATTTGGCGCTATTGGGGCAACACATCGTGTCATTTGGTTCATGTTAGAGCTCCACTTTTCTCCAAATTAAAGTGATTGGTTTAAGTCTTTGGCCATGTTTGGTTCACGGATTTGAGGAATTAGGAAAGAAAAGACTTTCCTTTCCTTTGTTTGGCAGGCACAAACTTTGGAAGTATTTTCCTGACAGAGGGGAAAATAAGGGGGAAGATCATTCATTTCAGACCTCATGGGATTGATTTTCCCTTCTCCTTTCCCAGCATTTATTACGAAAATTTTGGACTATAATATCCCTGCTCAAATGTGTTATTGCCAAAATTGGTGTACTTTTGAATTTCCATGATGTTATTTTATTTTTTAAAATACAAGGGTATTATTGAAACATTGATATATTTTTGCTTTCCTTTCCTGCACCAAGCAAACACTGGAAGGGAAATCAAATAGTCTTTCCTGAATCACTGCAAGTGGTCTAGTGGTTCTTGTCTAGTTGGGTGTGCTCCCCAACCTAGGTTCGAACCCCGAAGCTGTCAAAGTGGCCAGGCACTGTGCTGCAATGCACAGTTGGAGCATTTCACATGTGCTGAAGGAGTTTATCTTGGGCCTAGGAAGCCTTTGGGTTCCCCTTGACAAAGTCAAAAAAAAAAAAATAGTCTTTCCTGAATGCTTTCCTTGTTGTACCAAACATAGAAAAGGAAACCTGACAGGAATTTTAATTTCTCATCCTCATCAGAAAGACAAGAGAATTGATTACCCTTCCATTAACCAAATGAGTTAACTTAACCAACCACCAAAAAAAATAGACTTAAAATAAATTAAAAGTAACTTGGACTGGACAATTTTTCTTTTTCGACCTCCGTAATTTTATGTTAGGTTATGGGATCCCTTTTTTGACAAAAAAAAATATGGGATATTTTAGGTATATTAATAGAATATGATCATTAGAATCCAACTTAGTGAACAGAAAAAACCCTAAGTCTGTGCATGTAGTGTTGCGTCTCTAAGCTGCAAAGTCGTCATTGACAGTGCCTCCGGCATCTGCTCCCTTACCTACACGGGGCCCCTCTCTATCCATCCTCCATCTCAGTGCTGCTAAAAAATGTCTTCTATCAACGAGGCTACTGCTAGTTTTGCAGCCTTTCTTGCTCTGGCAGGAGATGATCAAAATGATCCATTGTGATTAGAGATTCTAAAGAAAGGCAAGATAATGCTTTAACACAGCCATCGTGCCTCTGGAAGAACAGATGAAGGGCAAAAGAGATAGGCATACCCCTACCCCTTCAACACAAAAGCTGCATATCCCTATTCTGATTTATAAGAATAAGGGACAGAAAGCACAACCAAAGAAGCTTAAGTTGCCAAAATTCAACACCAAATTTACTGCAAAATCTTTGGGACCTCAGGAGGTACAATGGTGAAAATTGAAGCTGCTGAATCAAAGAAGAAGAGAGAGCGCCCTCTTGGAACTCAAAACAAGAATCCCTCAAAGACCAAGGCCAACAAGAAAGATCTTCCTTCTCTACCCCTTCAACACAAAAGCTGCATATCCCTATTCTGATTTATAACAATAAGGGACAGAAAGCACAACCAAAGAAGCTTAAGTTGCCAAAATTCAACACCAAATTTACTGCAAAATCTTTGGGACCTTAGGAGGTACAATGGTGAAAATTGAAGCTGCTGAATCAAAGAAGAAGAGAGAGCGCCCTCTTGGAACTCAAAACAAGAATCCCTCAAAGACCAAGGCCAACAAGAAAGATCTTCCCTCTCTAAACTCACATATTCACCTACTTCTTGTAGCCTTAAGGGAAATGGCAAGGAGAAGGAAACCTTTTAATTTTGCCGATTATTTTTATGCTTGCTTGCTAAAAATTTCTTATGTTTTTACACTAAATATTTAAACTTTCTAAGCGCATTACAATTGCATGCATTGACAAAGGGAAGTTCAAGTCACAATTATTTTGTGTAAGCTTAGTTAGTTTTTTACGTCATGGTCACGTAACTTTATTTGGTCCGGTAACATTGGGACTCGAAAGATAGTAACTATTCCTTGGGCTCAAGTCTGTGTCTCAAAGCAGGAAGGAGGGCTTGGTATTCACACTTTATCCTCTCTTAATTCAGCTGCTATTTTGAAGTTCGCTTGGGACTCTTATACCTCTTCTTCTCAATGGGGAAAATATGTGCGGTCTAGGTATCCAATTTTGAATAATCGCAAATTGGGTTATCGTAAGTCTTTAATTTGGCTAGGCTTCCGGTCAATTGCTTCTCATTTTGTTCAGAATTGTCGATGGTTGATTGGGGATGGTAAATCTGTGTCATTTTGGAAGGATAAATGGCTTCAAGCTCCTATTTTGGAAACTTTGGGTATCTCAAATTGGTCCCATTTCAGCAATCTTCAAGTGGCAGATTTTATTTCACATCATTCATGGCAACTTCCTCCTTTCTTTTGTCACACTTTTCCGGTTTTGGCTAGACAGATTTCAGATATTGCTCTCCCTCTTACTGAGAAGTCAGATATGCTTATTTGGGAGCCTTCTTCCTCTGGTGAGCTATCCTTCTCTGCCGGCTATGAATTTTTTAGGCATCATCTTAATGTAAAGGATTAGGCTTCTAATTTATGGCGCCCTTTCATCCCCCCTCGTTATTCTTTCTTGGTTTGGAGAATCTTATTTGATCGGCTACCTACTAATGATCGAGTGAAAAAAGGTGGGATTCCTGTCATGTCTATTTGTCAGTTATGCTATAGTTCTGCGGAATCTTCATTACATTTATTTTTACACTGCCCTTTTGCCCAACGGGTCTGGAGATGGTTGGCTGCTCAATTTGGTACTTCTTTTTCTTCTTTTGACTCTCTGTTGGACTTTTGGGTGAGCTATTGTCGAAAGCCTTTCTCGTCTCAGCTCTTTAATTTGTGGCTAGCGGCTGGCATGTTTACTTTTAGTCTTTTATGGCAATATGGAAGGCTCGGAATAGGCTAAGGTTTGATAATCGTCCCCCTATCTTTTCTAATATGTGTTGTTCTATTCTGGCATGGATTCGTCAAATTAGTTTGTTTGCTCCTGGTCACAATAAGGTGTTCTGGATGCCCAATTATTGTCTTCTCTTGGAGTTGCTCCTAAACGCGGTAAGGCTCCCAAAGTTCACCATGTTTTTTGGAAATGGCCAATTTTTCCTTGGGTCAAAGTAAACACTGATGGCTTGGCGAAAGGCAATCCAGGCCCGGCAGCTTGTGGGGGTGTGTTTCGAGATGCCTCAGGTGGTTTTTTAGGGAGTTTTTGTTAGTCCCTTGGCTGGAATTCTTCATTCTATTCTGAACTTTATGCTGTTATCTTGGCTATCGAAATTGCCTTTGCTAGAGGGTGGTTCCATTTATGGTTGGAAAGTGATTCTATGAGTGTGGTAGCTTGCTTCTCTTCTAGGTCTTTTTCTCCTCCATGGAATTTAAGAGTTCGTTGGGGCATTTGTCTCTCTAAAGTACACCAAATGAATTTTCGATGTAGTCATATTTTTAGAGAAGGTAATGCTGTAGCTGACAAGATGGCAAATATGGGAATCTCAAATGCAACATTTACTTGGTATGATAATCCTCCTAGTGAGCTCCACAGGCTTCTACAAGCTGATTATTTGGGTTTTCCAAATTATCGTTTTTCATAGTGGAAGGGTTGCTTTGTTTTTATGGATGGAAAAAACAGAAAAGATAAGCAGTGTCTCTTTCTTTTGTCTTTTAGTATTATGTTTGTTTTGGAAGTGGTCTTGGCCTAGTCCCCCGCTTCTCAATGATTTTTTTGTATCTTCTGCACTTTGCAATTTTGTATTCTCTCTCGGCAAGGTTTGGTTTAGCCCCCCTTGCTATGTTTCTTTTTTTACTTGATTTTTAATAAATTCGGGTAAGAGCGCTGAGCTAGCTCTTACACCGCTTCCTGAAAAAAAAAAAAAAAAAAAACTTAGTTAGTTTTAGTGGTGCGCATTATAGTTAGTTCTTTAAATAATTGAGCATTAGTATGTAGTATGTAACAATGAATGATACCAAAATTCCTATAAGGATCATTTGTATGTGTCGTTTTGGCCTTTCAGTAATTGAAATCCTTTAACTGAAAAAAACAAAAACAAAACAAAAAACAAAAAAATTTAAGTTAGGTTTTATTTATCTATGTATTTTTTTGAATAATAAAATAGGATCATTTGTATGTGCCGTTTTGGCCTTTCAGTAATTGAAATCCTTTAATTGTAAAAAAAAAAACAAAAAACAAAAAAAACAAAAACAAAAATTTAAGTTAGGTTTTATTTATCTATGTATTTTTTTGAATAATTTCTTAAACTCATCTAATTTTTTGAATTAGATGGGGCCGAGAAAGTCAGTCTCCGGCGAAGGGTGGTGGAGCAGCGGTCGGGGCCGAGGTCAGGGAGGGGTTGGGTGCCTAGAATTTTGGGTGTCCATAGGAGTTTCCCATGGGCCTGGGCCTCTGCCATTTTGGATTTCTCAAGCAGGGTTTGGGCCTATCCTCTTGAGATTTTGCAATTTGTGTATGAACCCGATGTTGTTGGGGTTCGCATTTGGGATCCAGGAGACTTTTTAAGGGCCATAAATACTTCTGCTTATTGGATTTGGTGTGTTGGTTACGTAGGTAGAAGATTGCTCTCTATTCAACGTATTAATTTGCATGGAGTGGGCAAGGTCGGTCACACTACCGCCGGTTGCCTTGATAGAAGGTTACCCTCTATTCGACGCATTTCTTTGCGTGGAAGTATGGTCGACCATACTATTGGTACCGTTTTACATAGCCCGGATTCTGTCCGGTGCTTCATCAAATGCTTAATTGCATCCCTTAGTATCCTTGCTAGGTTTTATTTCCGATGCTTTGTCGCATCTAGTATTTTTCTTATCATTTTATATTTTGATGTAGTTTCTACATCTGCAAGTTGTAATTTTTCTTATTATTATTTTTAATAAAATGGTTGACTATTACTCTTAAAAAAAAACATTGTAAAAGAATATATATTTATTACAATATATTTCTCTTCCATTTCTAAATCACATAAAAGTTTATCAACGTTTGCACCAATTAATACAGAACTCTCTCTTTGAAAAAACGAAGGAAGACACTGCCGCCTAACAAGGCCGACTTCTGCGATCCGGTTCTTGTCCGATGGCGTTCAGACGTCACCTAGTCGATGTCGTGATGCTGCCGGACGGGTGATGCTTGGCCTATGGTCCTTGGATCTCTGAGATGGCTTGGCTTTAAGGTCTTGACAGTGGAGGCTGCGGTTTTGTTTCGATTGAAGCAAACTGCTTTTGGGTGCATAGTTTCAGGGATGACGAGGCGGTGGTGGACTGGGTTTGGGCTCGGGTGAGAACGGCTTGGAAACGGTGGATTCCCACCTCTTTTTTGGTTTGGATCTGCCTGACTTGCAGGATGTATGTTTCTTTCATCCTTTAGTGGACGACGGCAACTGTGGTGGTTTCATGGAACATAATGGAGGGGCGAGGCGGATCGGTGTGGCAAAGCTACAGTGGGTTGCGGCGGCAGGCCTGCGATGGTCGTGGATGCAGGTTTGCGCGGGTCGCGGCGGAAGGCTACGGCGAGTCGTGGTCGTGGCCATGGGTATGTAGCTCGCAGGTTGTGAAACTTGGAGTGAAATTGAGCCTTGCTTATTGGGCCTAGGGCTTAGCTGTCTTGGAGTCTTGGGCATTTTATTTAGTTTACTTTTTTTTTTTTTCTAATAATTCCTTACTTTTCTAGGGACCTATGCTTGTTAGTTCTTAATGACCGCTAGTGAGTATAGTTTTACTTTACCTATTTGCTAGTTTAGCTTATAGGTTCGCTTTACTTAGTGAGCACTGATTGTATAATGAACGGTCTATATCTATGTATCATCGTGGTACCCCCACAACCTCTTGTATGTCTCGTTATTGGCTAATGACAGTGGAGGGGTATGTAATGGTCATTCTGGCTTGAGTAATGACAATAATTGATGGATTGATTCAAAAAAAAAAAAAAGTATAAAATATTGTTTCTACACAAAGAGAACTCATTTTGCTATTAAATATTTGTTATTCTATCACTGATACATAAGAATAGCAATCATAATTTATTTTCTAATAAAATATTATATAATACTATATAATATGTAGATCTTTGTTGGAAAGAGGGGGGGGGGGGTGGTCTTAAATCCTATAGCAATGACTTTGACTTTCTTTTTTGGGTACTAAATTTTGTAATGACATGACGTGACAATGTAAATGGATGTTGCCATTAACTTTCTGATGTGGCATGAATACGGCCTACTTTTTTGTGACATGGCATTGCCCAGTCAACTTATATGCGGAGTTAGATTTGGTGTGCTCCCTTCTAATAAGTTGACACTCTCTGATTGGACCGGTGGGTTCTCTTACCATGTGAAATCTCAATAAAAAAAATAAAATAAAAAAATCTATTTTTGTGACTCATGTTGTCAGATTTAAACCACCGATCTATTAAAAGTTTAAAATGATGAAGGTATACAATCACCATGGTAAGTGGTTTGGTTAATAGTTTTTCTCATATTCTATCTTTAAACATGATAAAACTCCTTTGATATCTAAATGAAAAGTCAGATGACCCAACTAGGGTTCAAACTGTTGGAAAAATTAATAGAATGGAAATAATAACTCCAACCACAAAAGGATAATATGCAAAGAAATAAAGGGGTAAAAGAAAGAGAACACCGGATATAACGTTGTTCGGCAAGGTGCCTACGTCCACGGGGCAGCAACAACAAGAACTTCCACTATGATAAGGTGGGTACAAGAGATACACAACTTCAAGAATACTACTTGAAGGAAACTCTCTCTCTCTCACACTTGTTTTGCTACCTAACAACTACAACACTCTCAACTTGGAGTGGACACTCTTCACTCTCAACTTGGATGAAGATGAGATTGGATTGGATCGGATGAGACTTGATTGGAATGGGCAAATGACCTCTCCTTATATACACCAAGGAGGAACCCTCTAGATGACTTCATTAATGCTCCATTCAACCACCTTCAATTAATGCTCCTTCATGAATCTTCCACATTCATCTTGGTCCAAACACTTCAAACTCTAGAACCAAGAGATGTTTGACCCCTCATAAACTAGAATACATTATTCTAGAACCAATAGATCATTCATGAACATTCTTTGAATTTGGTCTGGATATTTAACAATCTCCCCCTCCAGACCAATCCGGGGAAATGCGAAGTGAGACTTCTACTTGAAGTCCATCCCAGCGGACTTGCTGCAATACTCCAACTTCTGCTGTGGAACCACTTTAGTCAACATATCAGAAATATTTTTGTTGGTGTGAATTTTCCTCAATTGGAAAAACTTCTTTGACACTACATCTCGAATCCAATGATAATGATGATCAATGTGCTTAGTGCGAGGGTGATACATTGAATTTTTGCTCAAGTGAATAGCACTCTGACTATCACAATGCACCACATAATTTTCTTGCTTCACACCCAATTCTTGAACGAACCTTTGCAGCCATATCATTTCCTTGCCAGCTTCATTTGCTGCTATATACTCAGATTCTGTAGTGGATAAGGCAACACACTTCTGTAACTTGGACTGCCATGACACAGCTCCCCCAGAAAATGTAAATAAGTATCCAGAAGTGGACTTTCTATTATCAAGGTCTCCTGCCAAATCTGCATTTGTGAAAGCTTCCAAGACTGGTCCTGAACCACCAAAACACAAACACAACTTTGAGGTGCCCCTCAAATATTTGAGTATCCATTTGACAGCTTCCCAATGCTCTCTGCCAGGATTAGAAAGATATCTACTAACAACACCAACTGCATGTGCAATATCAGGGTGGGTGCATACCATGGCATACATAAGACTACCAACAGCTAATGAATAAGGGATACCTGCCATCTTGTCTTTCTCCACTTGTGTAGTTGGGCATAAACTTCTGCTTAACTTGAAATGATTTCCTAGAGGTGAGCTTACTGGTTTAGCTTCTTTCATGTTGAACCTTTCAAGCACCCGTTCAACATACCTCTCTTGTGACAGCCATAATTTCTTCACTTTCCTGTCACGAGCAATCTCCATGCCCAAAATCTGCTTAGCTGGCCCTAAGTCTTTCATGTCAAATGACTTTGATAAATTTGCTTTCAACTTGCGAATCATAGAAACATCTTGGCCCACAATCAACATATCATCAACATAGAGCAACAAAATTATGAAATTACCTCCAGTAAACCGCTGGATATAAACACATGAATCTGCATCAGTTCTCTTGTACCCATGACCCACCATGAATGAGTCAAATTTCTTGTACCATTGCCTCGGCGCTTGCTTAAGCCCATATAAACTTTTCTTCAACTTGCAAACCATGTGCTCTTTTCCCTCAACCTCAAAACCTTTCGGTTGCTCCATTTATATTTCTTCTACCAAATCACCATGAAGAAAGGCCGTTTTCACATCTAATTGCTCCACCTCAAGATCCATGCTAGCAGCCATGCCCAAAATAACTCTGATAGAAGTCATCTTGACAACTGGTGAGAAGATCTCGTCAAAATCTACTCCTTCCTTCTGCCCAAAACCTTTCGCAACCAAGCGAGCCTTGAACTTTGTTAACTGTTCATTCTCATCTCTCTTTAACTTAAACACCCATTTATTTTTGAGTGCTTTTCTGCCTTTAGGAAGCTCCACCAACTCATAGGTGCCATTCTTCAATAAGGACTCCATTTCAGACTTCATCGCCAACATCCACTTATCACTGTCTGCATGAGTTTTTGCCTCCTCAAAACATTCAGGCTCCTCATCATTGGTCAATAGAATGTATTTGGAATATGGATCATCTCCATCACTAGTGACCAAAATATATTGTGAAGAAAAGGATACTTGGTACTTGGCTTTGGCACTCTGTTGGATCTTCGAACTGGTACTTGGGCATTTTCTAGCTGCTCCCCCTGATTAGGCTCCCCATGATCATGATCCTCCTGATCATTATCTTCATGTTCTGCTGCTTCTGCTTCTGCTTCTGCTTCCGCCATATCAGGAACATCTTCATTTACCATATCTTGAGTTTTGTCACTAGGTTCTTGTAGAAGCGGTGATGAATCGTAGGTGAGGCAGTCTACATGTTCTACTTCCTTTTTGTCAAAATCCGCAATGGTTTGACCTTCATGGAACACCACATCTCTGCTTCTGAATAACTTCTTGGTCTTTGGATTCCACAACCGGTAGCCCATCTCTTCATTGCCATACCCAAGAAAGATGCATGGCATGTACTTGTCATCTAGCTTTGATCTTTGCTCCTTTGGTACATGTACAAATGCTTTGCACCCAAACACCCTCAAGTGGGAATATGAAGCACTTTTACCGGTCCACACGCCTTCGGGAGTCTCCAAGCCCAATGGTACACATGGTGTTCGGTTGATAAGGTAACATGCGGTTGTCACTGCTTCACCCCAAAACTCTTTTTCCAGGTTGGTCGTCTTCAACATGCTTCTCACTTTTTCTAGAATGGTGTGGTTCATCCTCTCTGCTACACCATTATGTTGTGGGGTGCCAGGAATTGTCTTCTTGTGTTTGATGCCATGCTTCGAACAATAATCTCTGAACTCGTTCGAAGTGTACTCTCCGTCATTGTCACTACGGATACTTTTGAGGGTTCTTCCTGTCTCCCTCTCCACCATGGCATGGAACTCCTTAAAAGTTTGGAACACCTGGTCTTTTGATTTCAACAAATAAATCCAAACCTTTCGTGAAGCATCATCAATATAAGTGACAAAATATTTATTATGACCTAGTGATTCAACTTCCATGGGGCCACATACATCTGAGTGTACTAGGTCTAATACATTTTCTTTCCTTGTAAATGTTCTTGTGAAACTAACTTTATGTTGCTTACCAAATAAACAATAATCACAAGGGTCAAGTGAGGTACCTTTGGCAAAGGGAATTAGAGACTTCTTTGCCAAAACTTGCAATCCCTTCTCACTTATGTGGCCTAGCCTCTTGTGCCATAAACTTGGAGAAGAATCGTCTACAACATTCAACTCTCCTTTGCATATCTTGCCATATGTCTTGTAGAGGGTACAACACATCTTCCCTCTAGCAACTACTAGTGATCCCTTGGTAAGCCTCCATTTTTGATCACCTCCATGATGATGAAACCCTTCTCGATCAAGCACACCGGTTGACATCAAATTGAGACGTAGACCTGGAACATGTCTAACATCTTTCAACATAAGCTTATTGCCCAAATCGGTCTCAAAACAAATATCTCCAATTCCTGAAATCTTGGAGTAGCCATCGTTGCCCATCTTCACAATCCCAAAGTCACCACCTTTGTATGTAGTGAAGTGCTCCAAGTGTGGAGTGGCATGGAAAGAGGCTCCGGAATCAACGACCTATGCAACACCGGGACAATCATCAACATGTAGACATTCACCTTCAAGACAAAGGAACTCACACTGATCATGAGACACGGAAGCTGCAGTGTTTTTCGTGTCATCCTTGGGTTGATGAGTATTGCCATCTCGACCCTCCTTTGGATCCTTCTTCAACTTGTTGCAATTCTTCTTCATGTGGCCAAAAATACCACAATGATGACACTTTCCATTGAATCTTGTCCTCGATCTGCTTACACTCCTTCCATGGCCTTTGGGACCTCTACTTTTGCTCCTTCCTCTATTCTCCGCCGCAAAGACTTGGGTATTGTCGGAGCTTGAAGATTTTCTTCTAGTTTCTTCATTCAACATGTTACTCTTAACATTATCCATAGACAATACACCATTTGAAGCGGAATTACTTACAGTTACAACGAAGGTTTCCCAATTGTCCGGCAACGATCCCAATAGCAATAAGGCTTGCAACTCGTCATCAATCTTCATGTCCATCGTGGCCAATTGATTGATTGTACTTTGGAAGTTATTGAGGTGCTCGGTTACTCTAACACTATCTTTGTACTTCATGTTTACAAGCTCCTTGATTAGAAATGCTTTCTTGGCAGCGGTCTTCTTCTCAAACAAGGACTCCAACTTCAACCACAATTCATGTGCATTGGTTTCATTGGACACATGATGGAATACACTATCATCCACCCATTCGCGAATATGACCAATGGCTTTGCGGTTCATCTTCGTCCAATTCGCATCCGAGGTCTCTTCCGGCTTGGCCTCCTCTCCTTCGATTGGCTCATGTAAATCTTTGCAATAGAGAATATCCTCCATTCTCGGCTTCCATGTAATCCAATTAGAGTGGTTGAGTCGGATCATGGTACTCCTTGAACCTTCCATTCTAACGCCCCTCACGAACCAAGTGCTTTGATACCACTGTTGGGAAAATTAATAGAATGGAAATAATAACCCCAACCACAAAAGGATAATATGCAAAGAAATAAAGGGGTAAAAGAAAGAGAACACCGGATATAACGTGGTTCGGTAAGGTGACTACGTCCACGGGGCAGCAACAACAAGAACTTCCACTATGATAAGGTGGGTACAAGAGATACACAACTTCAAGAATACTACTTGAAGGAAACTCTCTCTCTCACACACTTGTTTTGCTACCTAACAACTACAACACTCTCAACTTGGAGTGGACACTCTTCACTCTCAACTTGGATGAAGATGAGATTGGATTGGATCGGATGAGACTTGATTGGAATGGGCAAATGACCTCTCCTTATATACACCAAGGAGGAACCCTCTAGATGACTTCATTAATGCTTCATTCAACCACCTTCAATTAATGCTCCTTCATGAATCTTCCACATTCATCTTGGTCCAAGCACTTCAAACTCTAGAACCAAGAGATGTTTGACCCCTCATAAATTCCTTGTGGGAAACTAGAATACATTATTCTAGAACCAATAGATCATTCATGAACATTCTTTGAATTTGGTCTGGATATTTAACACAAACCATATATGCTCAATCCATTATACTAAGCTAGTTTTCTCTATAATACCCCTTTTATAATACAGTACAAATTTCTAAAGTGTGCATCATATAGACTTCTACCAAAAAGATAAACTCTATGTCTGCAACCATAGCCTTCTCTTCCAACCATGGCTTCCATTGACGCAGTCATAGCCAGATTCACTACTTCTCTGACTCTGGCAGTTTGGGAGAGCGTGGTGGTGCACTACATCTCAGAAAAATCTTGGATGTTTGATAAGGCTCTGGTTTGTTTGGAGAAGTATGATGGTGTCAAACCTCTCTTTGAAATCTAGATGAAGCATGTGAGATTCTGGGTTATTGTCTTTGAAATCCCTCCAACATTTAAGGAGCTTGAGAATGTTACCTATTTTGCTAAATCGAATAGTTTTCTGGTTGCAAAGGTTGAACCCATTATGAAATTCAAGTACATTTTTTAGATTTGTAGGCAAATCGACCGATATTACTGCAATCTGAGGCTTATTTGCCTTTTCTGCTCAATTACTGCTCAGTCTTTCTGCTTCTTCATTTTGCGCAGATGCAGCCCTATTTTCCTTCTAAAGGGAAGAGATCAATTTTGATTAAGAGATTGGAGAGGGAGGAGAGCGCCACCGCGTTGATTATGCAAGATGATCAGGCTAGTTCTAAGGCAGCACATACTAGCAAAGATGGCTGTACCGGCTAAGGAATTTGTCATGGCTACGTTGTCTTGGTGGAAGCTGATCAAGTGGAGAAGGCTGCTGCGATACACCCATACATGATACGCAGTCAGAAGTACTGCCCTCCAAGAAGAGAGGATGCAATGGAGGGGGTACCCCATCGCCCAAGAAATTCCAGAAAATTTTGGGAGGCCATTGTCGTTCTTTGGAGGATGAGGTTTTGGTCCTTGACGAGTCTGGGGATGCTTCGGAGCAAGGGATTTTTGTGCAACGGAAAGTTGGTAGACCTCTTGGCAGCAAGAATAAGAAGGACTGAATCCTAAAGAAACACAGAGCAGTTCCTTTTCGTCTTACTTATCCTTTTGGTGATGGTAATATGGCTTGCTCTAGTTCTAATGGCAAGGACAAAATTTAACCTTTTTTTTTACAACAGTTGAGTTCTCTAAGCGACTAGAATTACTGTTGTAAGGGTTAGGTTAGTCACTGTGTTAGTCATTTGATAGGCTCATGTGTTTTGAATAAGCGAGCTAAACCTGTTTACAATGAGTGGTACTTGTCAGTTTATTTGTTAGCTTGGTCCATAAAGGCTTGGGTTGGGACATAAATTGATATATATGCTATTTTGGCTATGGGTAAGTAATGAAATTATCTATTATTCTTTAAAAAAAAAAACTTTTTTTTTTAGCAAAAGAGGGAGAATTGTATTGATCTCAATCAATATTATTACAATCGAAACTTAGAACATCTCTAAGTATATCTGGAAGACTACCTTGCCATTTTATGCAATCTAAAGATCACAGGCCTCACTAGCAAGACTATAAGCAACTGCATTTGCAGTTTTAGGGGCATGAACAATAGAGATACCCTTTTTACTTTGAAGCCAAAACCTAATATCATCAATTATATTTCCATGCTCCAAACTGTGATACTCATGCACATGAATTTTTGAAACTGCAACAAGGCAATCTGTCTCCACAACACAATCTGAAAGTTGTTTTATATGCAACAGTTGTAGACTTTGATAGCTAACAATTCAACCTGCTTTGCAGAGGTGCCATAGTTCATATGATGAGGAAAAGAAGCAATAAAAGCTCCATTGAGTCTCTGAGAAGCCCACCAACACTTCCCTTAGTGTGACTAGGAAGAAAAGCTCCATCAACATTGAGCTTTAGTTTACCTGTTTCAAGAGGTATCCACCTCTTCCTGTGTTGCAGAGTAGCAGATTTGGCTGATAGACAGTGAGCTTACTGATATTCAAAATACCAAGTCATTGTGCTGCAGACGATATTTTATGCAGTTTAAAGTTGATTGGACCAGAAAGTTGCATTTCTATTTTTCCAAATACCCTAAATAACCATAAGCAATTTTTGGAACACATCAGTTTCAGATTTACTGCTTGCTCAAGCATCCAATCTTTAAAAGAAAAAACTGGAGAGATGAAAGCATTTAGATGAAATGGGGCACCTGATATAATTTCTTTGGTAATGGAGTGTGCAGAAAATACATGTGCAACATCTTTATATTAATGGGAGCAAGAGACACATTTCTGATCCCCTTGATAGCCTTTAGAGATTAATTTGGCTCTTATGGGCAGTAGGTTTTGACAAGCTCTCCAAACACAGTTCAAAACCTTTCCAGGGACTTTTTTTTTCCATAGCTTTTGCCATAGATGCTTGTAGGAGTCTCTAGATGAAGTTGAAGCAAGAGCTTTCTCCATAACCAGAGCCCTAGCACACCAATATGCAGTTTTGACGGAATAGTGTCTTTTTTTTTCTGGTTTCCACACAAGTCTATCAGCAAGTACTCTTGAACTCAAGGGAATACATAAAAAAAATTTGAGCTACTTCTTGTGAGAACAAAGTATGAACAACAGATGTAATCCAGGTTCTAGTGTCATTATTTATCAAATCAAAAAATATTTTCAAATGCACAATGTGCAGGCATGTGAATCATGTAGCTAGGACAGTCAGGAGTCCACTTATCCTTCCAAATGTTTACCTATAATCCATCTCCAATATTTCAATGCACACCAGCAGCCACCACAAGCCTAGCTACTCTTCAGAATATTGCTCTAAGAGAAAGATGGTTGATCACCAAAGTCAGATTCCCAAAAAGAGTAGTGAGGCTAGTATCTAGCTTTATAGAGTTAAGTTATGTAATAAGAGATTGAGGATATTTTAGAAGCCTCCATCCATGTTTGGTTAACAGTGAGAGATTTTTAAAACCCATGCCTCCCTCTTGTTTAGCTACGCACAGCTTCTCCCAACTTCTTAAAGGCTAGTTTTCTTTATACTTAAACATACTTTTATTAATTTTAACAATCTTCTAAATACTAGACCAGTTTTTATGTTACTCGTCCTCAATTTTATTTATTTATTTATACACATCACAGAGTTATCTTAATAAAAAATAGGGTTAAATACTGTTTACATAAAAAAGTACTTCAGTCTCTGTCCTTCTAATTTCACATGTTTACTCCTTGTACTCTTAATTTTGGACAAATAGGTCTATTCTGTTACTCTCATTCCAAAAATTCTATTAAATCACTGACGTGGCAGTCTTTCTGCGGTAAAATGTCTATTCTACCCTCACTTCCTTTTTTTTTTTCATCTCTTTTTTTTCTCTGCTCGATGAGGACAAACTCTTCTTGTTCTCTGCTGCAATACCTATGAGACCGACACCGACACCTCCAAGGCCAAACCAGACCCATCGTACGGCTTGGGATCTTCCTCATCTTTCATCGCTTCTTCTTCAGGTTACTCTCACTCCTTCTTCTCTCAGATGGGACGATCTGGGTTTCGAGGTGGAGGGAGAGATCCAGATCAGGGACGGAGGCGAAGTAGGTCGATACTGAGTCGACTCAATCGTTGACGATGGGACGATCTGGGTTTCGAGGCGGAGGGAGAGATTGAGATCAGGGACTGAGGCGAAGCATGTCGAGTTCAGGTGGAGGTCGTGCGTCCCAAAGCATGAGGGAGGTGCGGCAGTGCAATTCTGGGTTTGCATTGGCTCGGCGGTGCAATTCAAGTTTAGGAGGACTCTGAACCCGAGTTTGTGGTGATTCAGACTTAGGGTTTTTGATTGTTATTGGCTTTCGATGAATTAAGCAAGGTGTGTAGTGGGTTTTCCAGCAATGAAAAGAAGAAAATCAAGAAACCCAAAAATTGAAATCTTGAAATTGAAGAATTGAAGAAGAAGCTCAGAATGGCGCATCAAATGTGCTTCGACTACCTCCAGCGCCGGATTGAGTCGGAGTTCTCCGGCAAACTTGTCTTCATCCACGGACTCTCCGATTCTGCTTTTCTGTATGGCTCAAACGTCGTTGTTTAGCTCCAAGTTCAATTCTTTACCCTCTCTCTCTCTCATCCATGTGCATTAAGTACTTGCAGAAGTTCAATGCTTTTTTATTTTGTTGAGAAAGTTCAATACTCAAATTACTTGGGTTTTTGCAGTTGTCTAGTTCAAGTGGAGAAGCTGCTTCAGCTCCTCAATTCTTGCTCAAGTATCTATCCAGTCATCACCATGATTGCTTGACCAAATTTGTACAGTGATTTGGCTCAATTTGATTCTGGAAATGAATTAGCTTTTGATTTGTGTTCTGGTGTTTGATTAATTGAACTGTAGCTCAAATCTGAGATTGCTGATTTTAGTTGCTGATTGGTTTTCAAAAATTGTTGTTCTTGTGGTGCAGTTTGTTGTATTAACATTGCCAAATTGGTGTGAGGAGAGGGGTTCATCGGAAGAAGAAGTGAAGAAGATTGAGGAGGTGAAGAAGAAGAGAGAGTTGGAAAAAAAAGATATCAAAAAATATATATATAGGGTAGAATAGACATTTTGCCTCAGAAAGACTGCCACGTCAGTGATTTAACGGAATTTTTGGACAGAGAGTAACGGAATGAACCTATTGGTCCAAAATTGAGAGCACAAGGAGTAAACGTGTGAAACTAGAAGGATAGCGACTGAAGTGTTTTTTGGGTAAAAGTTCATGGAGTAAACAATATTTAACCCTAAAAAATACATCAAAGAGTTGTATCATCTTGGGTATTGCTAGACCTAGAGAAGTTAATGGAAGCCATGATGATCAAGTTTTGTTGTTACCTCCATTGTACCAATTATTAGAGCATATTTATGCGACATTTTTATTATAAATCAATAGCCAAGTACTAGCTAGTACTATAACCATATTACTCTTATTCCTAGTGTAACTAGGTAGAGTAGCCAAGTTCAACGACTAAGTTGGGTCTTCATCAAACATAGATCATTTCAGCGACGTCCCTCTTGCTTTTCCTTAGCCTTAAGCCGATTCAACAGAACTCCTTCCTCACGAGCACGCTATGCTCCGGACTTGTTCGTGGTGCTCAATCCACCCTTGTGTCTTCCTTCAGCAAGGTGTTCTTGAGCCTTGAGGCTCTTCCCACCAATTCCACTGGGAATAACAGTCTTCCCCTTCCTTGCCCTCTCATCAAGCTCGCCGCTTTTCTAGGGGTCCTTGAGGTCCTGTCTTAAATTTTCTCCCATGGTGTAGAAAAGATGGACATTTCTTCCTTTTACTATAGTCGTTAATTATTTAATCATTCATAGCTTTTAAAAACGGATCCGGATCCTCTCCTAACCCAACAATCTACCTAAGCTACCTAAGCTTTGAAAGAGGTGATGACACATGGCTTTTATGAGATCCAATGGTCTACAACAAACTCACATGATTTTTCTCTCTTATTTTTAACTTTTATTTTGTCTTTTCCCAACCTTGTTTCTTCTATACTTTATCTTCTCACTTCCATTCTTTCCCTTTCTCTTTCTTTCTGTTCTTCTATCCTAATTACCAGACCCAAAATCTCATACTTCAATGATGTAGGACGAGAATGTGTCTGGTTTAGCCGGAAAATTAGAAAAATAAAGAAGCGGCGTGGAATTAAGAAGAGTAATTGGAAAATAGGTAATTCACGCATAATGAGGTTACTACCTGTTGCAATATCCAAGAAAATTTGGTTTTGGACTTTTCAGGTTTCTCGTGCGAAAAGTCAAGTTTTGATTGTGAATCAGATTTGATCAACTTTTGGCCAAAATGTCTGTTTGAGACGTATGACACCTTTCCAGAATGGGAACGACGAGATCTTCAAGACTCACTTTAGTGAGCCCTATCAGATTTAGGCCAAAATGTATCGTCTTCATTATCCGATTCGTGATTTAATCTTTTCTTTAGGCTAGTCTTAAATTTGTTTTAGGATTCTTTTTATTTTGGGTTCTTAGTTTCCTTTTAAATTTGGATTCTTTAGGATTTCTTATTAGATTATGATTTTAGGTTTTGGATGCCTATATAAGCATCATCATGTTTTGCATCATGATCAGTTTATCATATCAAATTTATTAAAATCTAGAGATTTTCTCTATTTCTCTGGTGGACTCCAGAACTATGTCTTTTAGGGTTAATCGCTTGTAAACCTAGGTTACTTCCGACTGCGTCAGGTGATATCAGAGCAGGTCTTTCCTGTCTCTTTTATTTACCTTTGTAGCAATGGTTGATGAACGTGCTCCAGTTACAAGAGCGGATTTGGATACCCTTACCGTTCAGATGATTGCACAGATGACCGCTGCCGTGAACGCTCAAATGGCAGCCATGAACGCTCAAATGGCAGAATTTCGTGGGTTGTTGAAAGGAAGAAACAACAACATCAACTGTAACAGAGGTGGGGAAGAACAACGTGATAGAGCTCAACATGGTGGTGATTGTGATATTAATTATGATTTCGAGGATCTCATAACCAAGGCTGATATTCCTTACTTTTCTGGTCACATGAACGTGGAGGATTTTCTGGATTGGCAGGTTGAAGTGGATAGATTCTTTGAGATCATGGAGGTTCCAAAACACAAGCAAGCTAAGATGGTTTCTCGGAAGCTGAAAAAAGATGCTGCTTATTGGTGGGATCAATTGCAGAGTTCTCGTCAGAGGCAAGGAAAAGAGCGTGTTCGAACATGGAGAAAGATGAAAGGTCTTCTTAACGAAAATTTTTTGCCTAGAGATTTTTCGATCATGAATTACCGTCCTAAGGTTTTTGAGAAGAAGTTAAAGTCCAAAGAGTTTTATTTGCCTGTTGAGATTAATAGTTTATCTGAAGAAAAGTCAGAAGAATTTCTAATGGAAGATGCTCCACAAGAAATCATCCGTCATGACCAAGAAGAGACTAAAGATGAAATTGTTCATGTGGACATGGTTATTAATAATGAAGAAGTCTTGGAGCTTGAAATTAATCATTCAGAACCAGATGTCATTCAAGAATGCAACCTTGAGAGCCGAGAAGAATCTACTAAGTTTGTTTATGAAAGCCAAAATGCATATGACAGACTCATCTATGGTGTTGGGTTCATGATTGTGCCATCAGAATATGCAGAAGATCCGGCCAATAATCCACAGGTTCAATTGTCTAATTTTGTCTCGAGTCTTTTGTCTACCTATTCTTGTCCTTTATTCAAGAGGAACTCGAGGTCGAGTTCTTTCATAGTGGAGGAGAATGATGTAGGACGAGAATGTGCCTGGTTTAGCCGGAAAATTAGAAAAATAAAGAAGCGGCGTGGAATTAAGAAGAGTGATTGGAAAATAGGTAATTCACGCATAATGAGGTTACTAGTTGCTGCAATATCCAAGAAAATTTGGTTTTGGACTTTTCGGGTTTCTCATGCGAAAAGTCAAGTTTTGATTGTGAATCAAATTTGATCAACTTTTGGCCAAAATGTCTGTTTGAGACACATGATACTTTTTCAGAATGGGAACGACGAGATCTTCAAGACTCACTTTAGTGAGCCCTATCAGATTTAGGCCAAAATGTATCGTCTTCATTATCCGATTCGTGATTTAATCTTTTCTTTAGGCTAGTCTTAAATTTGTTTTAGGATTCTTTTTATTTTGGGTTCTTAGTTTCCTTTTAAATTTGGATTCTTTAGGATTTCTTATTAGATTATGATTTTAGGTTTTGGATGCCTATATAAGCACCATCATGCTTTGTATCATGATCAGTTTATCATATCAAATTTATTAAAATCTAGAAATTTTCTCTATTTCTCTGGTGGACTCCAGAACTATGTTTTTTTAGGGTTTATCGCTTGTAAACCTAGGTTACTTTCGACTGCGTCATTCTATCACCGCCCTTGTGCGCTCTTCTTAAGTAGAGGACCTGGGTCTATGTATGAATCTGAGTATTACATACCATATCAATGAAATCAATTACCACAACATTAAAATATAATCTCAAAATGAACACAATCACCATTGCTTCTTCCCTAAAACTCTAAGAAAATTTCAGAAAATCAAGGGCTCCCATCAAACCCATCGAAACCCACTTAAGAGTATGTTTAGGGTGCTGAGTGAATTGTGTTTCTTCTAGGTTTGATAGCATGGTAACAGAGTCTCCATGGCTCACGCTGATACATGATCATCTATCCGTCGGCGCTGCTTCTTCGATTGGTTTTGGGCGATTTCCAGTTCAAGATTTGAGCTCCTTCATTTGTTTGATTAATTTTACTTGATTATATCATCTTTATCTGGGCTTGTTCTTCATCGGTTCATCCCTTGAATTTTGGGATATGCATTTTGGATTGAGCTTTTTCTAGGTCAATCACTGATGGTTTTCAATAAAGAGGAATCAGAGAATGATCACTACGAAGGAGAGAGAAAGACAAAAGAAAGATGGGCAGTGAAAGGAAAAAACAAAGCATGAGTTAGTTGTAGGCCATTTGATTCGATACCAACACGTGTCTTAACCTTCTTCAAAGTTTAGGTAGGTTAGGCAAAATAGAAGATTAGGAGAGGATCCTCTCCCTTTAAAAATTGGGCCTAATATGTTTTTTTATCAGACTCTAACTAGATTGGGGCTTGTAGAGTGATGGGCTATAGGCGGACGCTCATTATGCTTACCCCAAGTCTAGCTAAAGAAAATAAGCATAAGTAATTGATCAATTTTCTGCGAGAGTTGACGCCCTCTTTGTATTAAAAAGAGGACCTCCTCATTCTGATGTTTAAGCTAATGATCAACACCGTCTATATTTCATGTCTTCGTGCAAGGATTACTTGATAAAAAAATTATCCAAATTAGATAAGAGTTCAACCATTTGATTTTCAGTTTTATCTCTGAACTAAATAAGAAACAGATGATCAAACAATCTCAGACTGAATTTTTGCAAAGATAATTCTTGAAGTAAAATCTAAACATTTACCAGTTCGTATGATTGTGTTATATTACTAATTGGTAGGAACGAGCAGGTTCTTTTTTTATAACAAAAAGAAGTCCTCTTTGGAAAGGAACCAAGTAATTAATCATCTTGTACTGTATCAATGTATGACTAAGGATTTTGTCTATAAATACGTGTTAAATGTGTAAAAGACATAGAACTGTTTGCCCATAAGTAATACTTTGGAGTCTTTGAACAATCATAATGAGTTCATGTTCTCAAAAGAGTTTGTTGATGAGAACAATCACTGAGCTTAACCATCAATGAATTAAAAGGCGTGCCTCAAGGCATTAGAAGAGCAAATAACCAGCAAAACACATCTAATTAAAGAACAGAGGAAGAGATTGGAATAATAATATTTTAATCTCTTTCTCTGTTCTTTATGGTATCAAGAACCTGATTTCTATAATTTTTTTTCTCTCAATCCTCGCTCCCATGGCCTCCTCATCCTCCACTGAGAATACTCCTTCTGTTTCAAACTTCCTCACCATCAAACTTGACCGAACAAACTATCCCCTATGGCTTGCTCAGATCACCCCCATTCTGAAAAGTAGAAAACTTTGGGGTTTTTTTTATGGTACCAATCCGTGTCCCCCTTGCTTCCTGAAAGATAAAGAAGGTTGGCTCACTGATCAAGTTAATCTGGACTTCGAGCCTTGGGTTCTACAAGATCAAATGGTCCTGAGTTAGATCAATGGTTCTCTCACTCCCAAAGTCCTCTCAACTGTCGCACGCTCCACCTCTTCTCATGCTACGTGGACTGCATTAGCTACCCGATTTGCTTCTCAATCCCAGCACCGCGTCCTGCAACTCCGAGCCGATCTCCTTCTCACCACTAGAGGTACTATGTCTGTTTCAGATTACCTGGACAAACTCAATTCCATTGCAGACAACTTGGCCCTTGCCGGTTCTCCTGTCCCTGATACGGATCTTGTCAACATTATCATGACCAATGTTGGCCCCCTATATGAAACAACAGTCAGCTCCGCTCAGGCACGTGATTCTCCTATCATGTATGAAGCCTTAGAAGCTTTTCTCCTTAGTGCGGAGCGCTGCGTCTCTGAATATGCTCTTCCTGCTGCTGTTGAAGGAGTCCATGCACTTCATGCAACTCAATCTAGGGGACGTGGTCGAAACTCATTCATCTCTGGACGTGGGGGTTCCAACCGTGGCGGATCGCATTCTCATGGAATCGCAAGTTCCGGTTCTGCTCATTCTAGAGGCCATGGTACGTTCTTTCATTCTCGTGGCTCCTCTGGGTCTCGTCGGTCTTCCATCTTGGGTCCAGCCCCAGGTACCACTACAAGCAATGGTAACTCCTTTTTCAATACTGGTCGCATTCAATGCCAAATCTGCTCTCCCCTGGCCACTCCACTATTGACTGTTTCAACCGTCTCAATTTATCTTATGAGGGTCGTGTCCCATCTTCTCGGCTCAATGCCATGACTGCTCATCACTCTCCTTCTGACGAAACATGGTTGACAGACACCGGGGCCAATTATCATGTGACACCAAACCTAGGTAATATTGATTCTCCCCAAACTTATACAGGTCTTGATAATCTTGGTGGAATTAATTCTGATTCTGGATTGTCTATTAAACACATTGGCTCGTCTAAACTTCATTCTTCCTCTTCCTCTTTTCATCTCAATGATATTCTTCATTGTCCCTCTGCATCTACTAATCTTCTATCAGTCTACAAATTCACTATTGATAATCATTGTTATTTTATCTTCTATCCTAATTACTTATGTGTTAAGGATCTGAAGACGGGGAAGATGCTCTACAACGGGAAGAGTGAAAATGGCCTTTATCCATTACGGTTTCCTTCAAAAACATCCAAAGTCTCTAGTTCATTGGCTTATGTTGGCTCTCGTGTCTCAGCTGAAACTTGGCATTCTCGCCTTGGTCATTGTAGATACCTCTACTGGCAAGGCTAGTTTGCTACCTCACCAAGCATAAACAACACCCTCGTGGGATCCAACCGCTACTTGCATCTTGTAGCCCTATGTTCAAGCTACGCTACGGTATCCGGAAGTGGCAAATACGTCGTCGGGAAGCCACCTTTCCGGCCTTGCAAAGTTGCCTTCACAACATGGCTTCAAGACTAGAAATGGTGGTTGCTTGTCCCACATCGAAAACCATGTAAAGGAGAAGCATTCCTTCACCTATAAAAGGAATGCCTCCTCCCACAACTCAACACACTCCATTACACACTTTGTAATCCCAAACACACATACTACAACATTCAAGTGGACGTACTTTCCCGCTAAGGCGGAAAACGAACCACTATACTTCGCTTGTGTCGTTCTCTCTCTCTCTCTCTCTCATTCTTTATGTTAATTAGACCTCTCGGTCAACAACGTTAACAGTCATGTTTCTTCTGCTATAGTATCTAAAATATTGTCTAATAAAGCTGTTCCAGTAGTGGGATCAAGCACCTTGTCTTTTTGTCAATCATGTCCATTAGGGAAAAGTACAAAACTTCCCTATCAATTATCAGATTCTGTTTCAAATTTCCCATTAGAATTAATACATTCGGATGTTTGGTGCTCCTCTCTCTTATCTCATCAAGGTTTTAAATATTATTTACTCTTTGTCGATGACTATTCCCGATACTCTTGGATATATCCCATGAAACAAAAGAGTGAAGTCTTTCAATTATTTATCACTTTTCGTACTCACGTGAAAAAATTATTTAATCGTCCTATAAAAATGCTTCAGTGTGATGAAGGCGCGCGGTGAGTACAAGAGTCATGTTTTTCAATCCTATTTATCCACTCATGGAATCTTCCAAAGATTTTCTTGTCCAAAACACCCTGAACAAAACGGTTTGGCCGAACGAAAGCATCACCATATTGTTGATACTGGACTCACTCTTTTAGCCCATGCACATATGCCATCCACGTATTGGGTTGACTCGTTCAATACGGCAGTGTATCTCATCAATCGTCTTCCATCCCGAGTTCTTAACTATGCCTCTCCCTATGAAAAACTTTTTCATCGTTTGCCTCAATATCACTCTTTAAAAGTCTTTGGCTGTGCTTGTTTTCCTTATCTTCGTCCCTATAAATCTTCTAAATTACAATTACGGTCCAAACGTTGTGTGTTCTTGGGTTATTCACTCAATCATCAAGGATATCGTTGTTTTGATCCATCTTCAGGTCGTGTTTATTTGTCTCGTCATGTGTTATTTGATGAGTCCAATTTTCCATTTACCGAAAATGCTCTCACTTTAGTCTCCTCCATTGATCCCTCAACAGATCAGTCCATTATAATTTTTGGCCCAGTCTCAGGCACAAGTCCATCTCTTTCTCCAAGTCCTTCTCCTTCTCCACGTCTCTCTGCTCCTCCAAGTCAATCTCCCTCTCCTTCTCCTTCTACCGCAAACATTGCTCCTCCTCCAGACCATGAACGTCAACCACCCACACCGTCTCTACAAGTCTATACTCGGAACCCACACCGCCAAATTCTCACTTTTGGTGATTCATCACAATCCCAATCTCCAACTTCCCCTTCTCTCCCAAATCAGAGTCCTTCCACTCCGATTTCGCCCTCCTCTGCACAACCACCTGCATCACCAATTACTTCACCCTCGTCCCACACCGATCCCCATTCGTCCACCTCTCTCCCCACTGACAATCTGATTCCACCATTGTTATCCTCTCCTTTGGTGTCACAGGTGAATAATCATGGCGGCATCATCACTCGCAGCAAACATGGTATTAGCAAGCCCAATCCCAGATATGCTATGCACTCTACTCTCCTAGCTCTTCCTCTTGAGCCTACTTGTTATACACAAGCTGCAAAGTATCAAGAATGGCATGAAGCAATGGGTCACGAGTTCAAAGCATTGCAACAGGCAGGTACTTGGTCCTTAGTTCCACCATCCTCCTCAATGAATATTCTTCCTAATAAATGGGTATTCCGAATCAAGAAACGCTCAGATGGGAGTATTGAGCGATATAAGGCAAGGCTGGTAGCCAATGGTTTTCATCAGCAAGAGGGCCTTGATTATACTGAAACGTTCAGTCCAGTTGTTAAGCACTCCACAATTCGCCTCGTTCTTGCTCTTGCAGTCAGTCATCGTTGGCCAATTAGACACTTACATGTCCAAAATGCGTTTCTCCATGGCTATCTCAATGAGGATGTCTATATGAAGCAACCTGTTGGCTTTGTCGATCCCAAATTCCCACAACATGTCTGCAAGCTCCGCCGTTCTTTATATGGTTTAAAACAGGCCCCTCGGGGTTGGTTTCGGTGCTTTTCGGATTACTTAGAAGAACTTGGCTTCCTGGAATCACGGGCTGACTACTCTATGTTCACATTCAATAATAGAGGCATATATATCATTTTTCTCATTTATGTGGATGACATACTGATCACGAGTAACAACTCTTCTCACATATCACACCTCATTCATCAACTCAACTCCTTATTCTCTATGAAAGATTTGGGCTCTGTTCATTACTTTCTTGGTATTGAGGCTGTTTATAATGGTGACCATTTGCATCTGACACAACATAAATATATTGTGGATTTGTTGAAAAGGACCAAGCTTCACGATTCTAGACCTTATCCTACGCCTGTTTTATCTGGCAAAAAGCTTAGTGTCTATGATGGAGTCAAATTAGAGGATCCGTCAGAATATAGAAGTATTGTTGGGGCTTTACAGTACCTTACTCTCACTCGTCCTGATATTTGTTATGCTGTTAATCAAGTGTGTCAGTTCATGCACTCACCAACTAATGTCCATTGGGTGGCAGTCAAAAGAATCCTACGATATTTGAAGTGTACCATTAATCATGGATTAGTTTATCAACCAGGTTCTCTCAAGTTAGTTGCCTATTCGGATGCCGATTATGCGGGTGATCCGGATGATCGTCATTCCACTGGTGGGTTCTGTGTTTATCTTGGTCCAAACTTGATCTCTTGGAGCTCCAAGAAACATAAAACAGTATCCAGGTCCAGTGCTGAAGCTGAGTACCGACAGCTTGCTTACACAGCTGCTGAGTTGTCTTGGCTTCGATCTCTATTTCGTGATCTTAATGTGTTTCTCTCATGTCCCCGGATCTGGTGTGATAATGTCAGCTCCATAACTTTGGCCTCCAATCCAGTTTTTCATTCCAGAACCAAGCATATCGAAGTTGATTACCATTATGTGAGGGATAAGGTTGTTAGAAAAGAGCTGGCCGTTTCCTATGTCTCTACTGATGACCAAACAGCAGACATTTTCACCAAGGGCTTATCAACTCAGCGTTTCCAATTTCTTACGTCCAAGCTTCCGATTCGTGCTCGTCCTCTCAGCTTGCGGGGGAATGATGTTAGTCCAGGTTCATTGCATAATCTTAGTGCTTCAATCACTCTGTGAATCAAATGGCAGATCCTAAATCAAAGAGTATCAGTTTCTTGTATCTGCTTTCAATTCAATATATTCTGTAAATCAAACAGTTAGTTCTTACCTTAGATAGAATATAGTCCTTGTATAAATCTAGGCATTGTACAGTAAAGCAATTATCTAAATCACACAGATTATTCCAATCTCTTCCTCTGTTCTTTACTAATTTGGTGGTTGGGCGATGAGGCTTCAAAACCGTGTGTAGAAGGCGTAAAACACAGGGTTAGGACTCACTTACGCAGCAGGGTTTTTTTTATATTATTTTTCTATCAAAAAGAGCAGAACGGCATCGTTTGTTCAAAACCAAAGACGCAGCAAGTCTTTCATTACTATCTTCTTTTCAAATTCTCGACTCAAAACCTCCCCAAGTATGTTTTATTATACACACAGATGTGTGTGTATTTATACTGCAAGACTTACACCTTACGCCTCAATGCTTATGTTTTACCGAGGCTCTCTCGAAAACGCATTGAGTTACGCCTCAACGCCCTCAGCATTTTAAAACATTGATTTGGATCAAACATTATAGAAAGACAATGAAGCATTAGAGAATATGAAACTGCACACAATGCTACCAATGATCGAACATTACAGAAAGACAAAATGAAGCATTACAGAATATGAAGCTGCATACAATGCTACCAATGGTTGGTGAGATGAACAGAATACACGGTATTCGTTTGGTGAAACAAATTAACAAAGTTGACTTCCTCCACAGAAACAGTAGTTGCTTCATTATATGTACAACTTTATCCAAGAATACAAAGATGATTTAAATCACTACAAAATATGCAAGGACAATTGCCGTCCTAAAAGTGTTTGAATCTACTTTTCTACAGAAGAAATATAGAGTCTAACCTGGTAATGCAACAAAACTAGTCTAACTTCGGTCCCTCCTACCTTCTCGACCCCTTTTAATTTTGGGCCTCTGTAGTTCCCTTATTTTCTTCATTATCATCAGGTAATGTTATGTGGGTTTGCAGCCGCAAGTGCAACCTTCAAGATCTTTGTGAAGATTCTGCCAGATGCGGGAAAACAAAAACAAAATGTTATAAAAGTTACTTGAGGTAGGCATAAAGGGGCGCAAGTACAAAGCTCATAAACCAGAAAATGATCATTCCATCTCTGTATGCTCATTTTTATCATTTTATTTTATTTTTTGGCAAAGTCAATGTAACTTCATCTGATATAGCAAGTTACACTCATCTGGCCTGTTCTTAAATACATTATAGTTTTGAAGAGTTATCAGTATCTTCCTAATAATCATAAATTCATAGTCTCTGAACTGATAAGCGGAAACATATTCTAAATCATAATTTTTGTTCTAAAAATCATTTCGAAAACAGATATCAAGAATATCTTTCTTGATGATTTCAAGCTTTAAACCCACATAAACACTCCCATGAGTACATGCACTCATACTTTATAGTAAAAACAATAAACGAATTCCTAATGAATTTACAGAAGCACCTTTTCAGTTACAGATGAACTTTTAGTTCTTACTCAAGAATCACTTGACAAATGCTTCCAGAAGAAGCGCTTCCAAGTGAGTACACATGAAATACTTGAGTTCTTAATGAAGTTTCTAGACAATATATATCTTCCCCAAGTATAAGACATATGGTAATGCTTCTCCACATTGTGAAACGTTGAGCATTTCAGACATTAAGTGAGACATTTCAGACATTCATAGTTTCTGGTTATGTCAATCTATGATTTTCCCCATTTCTTTGATATGCAATTTATACTATGTTATCTCTGTTTGTCATTATAGAGTGGTGATTTACAAACCTGGACTTGATTTTGTAGACCCTTGATATGTTGCACAGCCAAATCCAACATGTCTGCATAGCTTGTTTGCTGCCATAATAATTGAAGAGATTATAAGATATGGTTCATCTTCAGGAATCATCAAAGGTTAGTTACATGTTCAGCACAGTTATCTCCATATGGACACTAAAGCTGAAATGTACTAGCATAGTAGCATTGGCTCCAAAATGTAGTGCCACAATAGGTGCAATATAATACTGTTACACGTGCATCAATTGCAAAACCAAATATTGCACAGAAAGCAACCCCATTGGGAGTGTCTATACAAAGCAATGTTTGTATTTCAAGTTAGAAATGTATCTTTACATAATTATTCGACCATTTTATACAAACTCTAAATATGAGACAAGAATCTGCAGATCAACAAAATCACAACTAGATTTCTAGCTTTCGAATATGAAATGGATAACAGAGAACTTGTTGCGATCAGTAGTGTACACGCAAGAGTAGTGAGTGGTGATCTGTGAAGTTAATACCACCTAACACTTTCGACCAAAAAAAAAATCTCGAAATCAAGCATGGCA
Organism: Rosa rugosa; assembly: GCF_958449725.1. Taxonomy (NCBI): domain Eukaryota; kingdom Viridiplantae; phylum Streptophyta; class Magnoliopsida; order Rosales; family Rosaceae; genus Rosa; species Rosa rugosa. The sequence continues at coordinate 30,380,890 of NC_084824.1, forward strand.
AATTGGCAATACTCATCCACAACGCATGAAGACATACAATGGGCCAAGTGGGATTTTCATCTGAACAACAACGAAAAGCTAAATTTGTATCATGAACTTTCAAGACCTGAATAACTATTAGCAAAAGTTGTTTCATTCAAATTTGGTATAGACTGTTATAAAATACCAAAGAAGACTGTCTGGACCAGGAATTCCAATGCATCTTATATACTTGCAACAAAAAGCACATGAAAATACGAAAATGCTTGTAACATGAAAATGCAGGAAACCATATATATATCAAAACAATATATATGTTCCTGTAATTAACATTCAGCATCCAGATCTAAGAGATTCATCGTTATTACCTTATCCATGTTAGGGACAAGGTCTTGCAGTTTCTTTAACTTCCCACTTATTCTAGTTCTTCTCTCCTGTGATACAAGCAAAAGATACAAGTCAGCTGTAGAGACTAAATAAACCCACACAACATATTAAAATGAAATCCCACCTCTACGAATATAGGTCACATGACCAACTCGACATGCAAGACTTTAGTTAACACTGATAAGTGCATTCCAAGTATTATTTGGACAAAAATATTGACAGCTTCCCAAGTAATAATTGTGTAAATGATACAAAGGAGTTGCACAAAGAGGTATGGGTATGACTCCTAGGTTTCTCTCTAATACAGAATATAAAACCATCTAATTGATCCCTTGTTCCACCAACACTAAGACTTTGCCTCCTTTTCTGTTTAATCTTAAGAATGCTAACACCAAAGACTGGAATGTTGAACCCATCCGAACTCTATAAAGTTCAGCAATATTGAGTGCTCTCATTTCTTAGAGGCGGAAAGATAGCATTGCCGGAATCTCTCATCCAAAAACCAAGGAGAATAGGTGGAGAGACCCAGATTCTTTATATTATTATGAACGGCTTAACATGTGGGACTATATTCTCCAACAATAAGAGCCAATGTCTCATCTACAGCTGGTCGGTTTGTAAACTATAATTTCTCTGATACATTTGTTGTTCTAAGATGGTTCCTTCAAAGACAGGTTTTCCAGTATACCAAATCACTCTTGTAAAAGGCCATATTCTGTTTGCAGCATTACATCTAAGCTTTCATACATTACCCAAATAGTATAGCTGGATAAATATGGCCTCTAATATCAGTGCCAGCTGGATCACCCATTCAAAACCTGAATTTTTAGTACTACACATTAGTACTTTCTGTAGGTAGTGGCACTTTCTATGCACTTCATTAACTTATCATCAGTTTCCTAATTCAAACTATTAAGAGAAACGTACTTTGGGCATAAGTTTTTATTTCCATTTTCACTTTTATTGTTTTGATAAAGGGGTGTCATTCCATTAATGTAGAGAGTTAAAATTATACAGAGTTAATACACTAATAATGACCAGATGAAAGAAAAAAGAAAGTTGTGTCTCATGCAATTGGACTCTTTTCAAGTACCACTAGTAAGGTCAGTTTTAGAACACAAGACTTGGTTAAACAAATCATCAATCCTTTATAACTTCTGCTGGCAGTGATGCTTCGCATATTCCCCTCAGTACTTTTAGATAAAAACTTATATTTTTCTATCCAATACCATTTATTGACAGCTTCAAAGCCTCTCTCTTGCTGTTGTAAGTTGAAGAAGCGTCCTACTTCTGGCTTAGCACAAAACCAAAACAGTACCTCAAACTCAAAAAAACTCGCATACCTTGAGAGTAGAAAAAGATACCAACTTAACCCTCTGACTAGTTTTCAACCTATTTCTGATGGAAAGCATCGAACAAACATACCATATTTCACCTGCATACAGTTAACCATTGAGTCTCCAAAACAGACAAAATAGAGGTTTTGCATTCCTCAATCTCCCATGCCAATTCCCCTTCCCATTCCCTAGTTTCAACTTCATAATAAAGAAGACTGACAAGTATGCCTCTATATTTAAGCTTCCCGATGGTGGTGTCCTGATGACATTTCCACTTACAACTTTCCAGCGTTTCCAATCACTAAAATGGGTATTTCAGAGTCCATATTTTTCTAATTCTAACAATCTCGTCCAAAGAATGGGTGTGAAAGTCCTACAATCCGATTCTGCAATACATAGGTAGCATAATTGTAAGTGGAACTTCCAAGATCAAGCATCAATCGAGTCCAATCTCCAATGAGTACTTCCAAGTTCAGACTTGTTTCAGGATTTCGTCAATATCCTTCATTGGTTCAACATTAGTTCAAATATTATGAGCAAATAGATTATCTTTTCTTATCTAAAAACATTGGTTCAGGTAGCAATTCCTCTCACCCACTATGAACTTTAAACACAAAAATTACAATTAAAAAAAAATAACTGACAACAAAATAGCTTCATATTGATTAATGCCCAACGACCCAAACAACAAAGAGATAGATTCAGTAAAACTTTGCAAAATGGATCAAGAAATGATTTTTTAGAAAAAGCGTAAACTATGAATGCTATAAATTAAAGTTGCAAATAGCTTTTGAGTTCTGTTCAATGACAGAGACTTGGATTCTATAATTTGTTTAATGCCTAACCAAGGTCTCACCATCTTCTAAAGCAGACGACTTCCCATACCCACTTATCTTTCGGGATTATCAACATAGTAATTGTGATACTGGAAGAAGACATGATAACCCAAACAGCCTACCTCAACAGGAAATCAATGTGTAGATTCAAATGTAAGAAAAATTGCACTACAGCATGCTCATGACTACTGAAGTACTGATGCTATCCTTCCATTTCTAAAAACGATCCTGCTCACAGAATATTACTAAAGATACATACAAATAAATGGACGTATTCTTTATTTTGTGTTTTGCATGTCCTGAATAATCATATGATCTCTTTAATGTTACTAACCCTCTCAGCAATGCTTCTGGGATGAGTTGCACAGCCACGCTTAGCACGGATTTTGCAAGGAACTGAATCTTCAGGGATGTGTAGTAGCTTCTCCACTGTTGCCATTTCTAAAGTTGTCTGGGGCAGGCTAAACTGAAATAAACAATGAATCAAAGGGTTTAACAAAGGAATTGTGACTCCCCATGAACCAGAGGGATTATATTAATGTAACTTATCAAGGTGACCAACTTATCAACAGAATTCGATAATAAACTACAAGAGGGTCTCATTATCATATGTTGACAGTTGATTTTCCAGTTGACATCTTAAAGAAAACTCCATACAAGTAGTGATTTTATTTTAAAAGAGATGTTTACCATCAATCTGGCCACCTCCCACCTAACTACCTATTTAAGCAACTGCGAGCACTATATTTCTTTATGGACTTCAAAATAACGTAAATGATTCCACAATAGAATGCCAATAAACAACATTAGGGATGATCAGAGCCAACGTCTCATTATTTGAAAGTGAAGAGCAATTAAGAGTTTAAGAAAACAAAGTTTGAACATTACAGCCACATTTGAGGGTTCAATTATATGATGTTATCCCTTAACGTGAGGAAGTATATCTCCTATCCATTCAACTTGTCTGAAAGAATCGCATAGGATTTGAAAAGTGCATGATTGACATGTAATGAAAACATTATCATGTTTCTCTACTATTTATTATTTTTATAACAAGTTGGATAAACAGTAGCACCGTCGAAGCAGACATAAAATGGTTTCAATTAAGGCAATTTTAGGATAGGAGGTTAGGATGCTCTAAGGAACGATTCTTTCTGTCGACCCCAAAGGGGTATTTCATTTTTGTACTGCTTGCTGAATCTAATGAATGGGCTTACCTCTTTCAATCAAAAAAAAAAAAAAAAACAACAACAACAGTAGCACCGTTGCTTATATCTGTATATAAAATGGAAAAAGGAGATGAGTACTTAATTTAATATGTGATGCAAGTTTTTCACTAGTCTAATTGATGCAGATACTTAGATGCAAGTTTTTCACTAGTCTAATTGATGCAGATAGAGAGGACCTAAAACAGATACTTAGATGCAAGTTTTTCACTAGTCTAATTGATGCAGATAGAGAGGACCTAAAACAAATACTTAGATGCAAGTTTTTCACTAGTCTAATTGATGCAGATAGAAAGGACCTAAAACAAATACTTAAATGCAAATTACCTGAGATTCTAAGGTATTGAGGCAGTTAAATATGTCACCATCCATATTTTTAGCTCGTTTACTTGTTGGAGCAGAAAAGACAATAGAATTGGTATTATCCCAGGAGTCCATCCCAAAGCTACTAGCAGGATAAGAATGCATGGCACTATGTTGGCCACTGGTAGAGCTAACACCTTCGACAGCATTTTCACTAACTTCAGAGATTTGAGAAAGAGAATCTTGCCTAGTGAAGCTCAACTGGGACTTCAACCTTGTTCCTCCATGGCCACCATTAGGCCCACCTTGTGAGCTATAGCTTCCACTTCCCCGTGTAACTGAAAATCCTGCTATTGACATGGTCAAAAATGAATGACGATCCTTAAACCCACTTTCATTATCAACAATGCCCACAAGTTATAACTATGCCAAATCCGTTGATAGTAATATCCATAACATGTTAGATCCTAAAATATCATACACATTAAACAGCATATCCACTTCAGAATGCTTAAATAGACTTAATTTTGATTGTCTAGAAAGAAACAAAAAAAATTTTTTATTACATCAACAAACTCCAATTACAACAATTTGTCTTCCGTGAGTCGAACTCACAATCTCTCACTTACAAAAGGGAGACTAATGCCACTGGACCAGATGATACTAGGCTAGAAAGAAAAAAAAAACTTTGCATAGATTCTTCTTCTTTCTTTTTTGCTTGAATTTTTTTATCTTTCTTGTGCTTGAATATGTAAAAGTACATAAATGGCCAGACATTAAACGAAATTAAAATTGGTCAAAACAAAAATAAATTATAGAAAAATCATAAATTTCCAAGTACCCTTTCAAAAAAAAAAAAAAAAAATTCCAAGTACATTGTATAACACTCACATTTAAGAGAATATCAAATGCGACCAAACAAGAAGAAGAGGTCTTGCTTCACAATACCTTGTCTTCATTACATATATTTCAAACGTAACGGCAACGTGACATTTTCTTCTTCTTTTTTTGAATAAACAACGTGACATATCCTAAGCCCTTATGGAATAAATATTCTGCCACTATATGTAAAATATATACATATATATGAACATATAGTAATAAAAATGACACCTACCCAACCCATGCTTACACGTGATTCATGAGTTGGACCTGGTTCATGAGAACTCACCTCTCTTTCTTGCTTGCTAATCATGAAAATTCATAAGGAAATGCTATTTTCGTAATAACAACGAACTACAGTGGACATTACCGTCCGCTCAAGTTTACGGTCAAAGTTATTCCTCCCTATCCAGTGACCATGAGCAAGAAAACCGACAGTTAAAATCCCAAAAGTGCCCCTACCCACAACTGGCAACACAACTCAAGTCACCAAGGACATAACAGTAATAGAACAAACAAAAAAAACCAAAGTGGGAAAAAGACGTACCATTGTTGTCAGTGAGATGGCTCGGGAAGCCAGCTGGAGAGCTTCTCTGGCGAACCAAAGCCGAGGAAGAACACGAGGTAGAAGAAGAAGATCCAATCGCGGCCGCCATCTCGCCCAAACCGTACGATCTGGGCAGCGGCTTCGTGGCCTCCTTGTTAGCGTTGGATGGGTTGACTTTGAAGGTTGACTCGGAGGTGAGGGAGGAGGAGTCGCCGTCTGCGCCGCCGCCGCCGGAGAAGTATCGGCCGACGAAGGAAGCAGGTCGGAGGGCGGAGAATTCACGCTCGGCGACTGCTCCAATGACGGAGTCGACGGCGGAGGTGAGGAGGGAGCCCGGAGCTGAGCCGTAGCGGGTGATGCCGGTTGGGCTTGGGCCCATGGGCTTTTGGGACGAGGATGATGAGGATGAAGGGTACATGAGTACGAGTAGTGGCAGCAGCAGCAGAAAAGCTGAAGCTTCTTCTGGGTTTTGTGGCGTTAAAAGACGGAAATAAAGTGAGGTCCGTTTTGGAAAGGGCGAGGCTTTGCTTAATGGGGGAAATTCTAAGAAAGATATATAGTTTGCATCACCTGCAGGTGACGGTAGCCTTTATAACACCACCTTGCGAATCTTAGAAGATAGTTTACTGAGTTGGCGCACGTGTTGCTTCTCGGTTCTTTCCAAAAGGAAATTTTTCGTTCATAAATTTAAGCACACACTTGCAGAAAATTTAATGAGTCAATAGGTAGTCTTCTCAAATCTTTGATTCGTTAAGTTAAGTTTCAAAATTTAGTGGACATTAAGAATTAAACTTCGTATGATCATATAGCTTTTAGGAAATCAAAATTAGTTCTCACCAGACAACGGTTGCAGAATTTGGTGTACTTATTATAGATATGCTTGAGTTTAGTACGTGGGGGCTTTTTTTACGGTCTAAATTTTTGCTTTAATCATTTACTTCTAAGTTGTTTCTCATTAGAAACTTAAAAGTTGTTATTAGATCTTAAGTGAAAATTCAATGGTTAAGTAATCTCTTTTTTTTTTTTTTTTTTGAGAAGCAATGGTTAAGTAATGGACTCAAATGGCAAGTGTAAACATGTACCTCTCGGATATTTTAGGAAGATTCAATTAATTCAGATGAGTTTAAATTCGATGAAATATTATGTGGTAGGAATAGGATCGTACCGTACGAATACTTGTGTCCAAATTATGGTTCTAGTCAGGGAGAACTACTAGTACTAATATACTAGAAGGTGATAGTACGTCAAGTCCAGAAATCGGTTCAAGACATCAGTCGTCAGTCTTTGACTAAGCATATAGGGACACAAGATGGAGATGAAGGAGCACACCTCATAGAGCAGATTCATTGAATATTGACCAACCTCAGACTTTATGACTTTATGAATGAAAATTTATCTACTTGTCAATTGTATTATCTTCCTAAGTTATGGATGCAACTAGTTTTTAAACATAAGACATGCATCATTGGTTGTTTTGCATTCATGTTATTATCATGAATTTCATTTTTCATCACAATCACAATTAGCACCAATAGTTTTCAATTTCATCTAAATTGGTATCAGGCCAACTTCGGTCAGCCAAAAATAGAGTACGAGCACGCGCGAGTTACTATTTTAGTTATATTGATCAAGTTGCCTAGCCGTCTAGAAATTCTTCTATGCACTGACGGTGTAAGTGACCCAACACTGATAAGATAATCTCCCCTTTAATATTTATAATCAACATTTTTTTTTAATAATAAGAAAATGTATTTGATGTAATCCAACCATCCATGCATTTATGTTGGTACAAGTGTTTGTCGGTACTCTAAATCATCCCCTTAACCGTCACCTGAAATTGTCATATCAATGAAATATGATAAAACGGTTAGCAAATAAATAATACAAACAAAAGCCGGAACATGTGCACCTCACCAATCCCATTTTGCACGTACCTTCATCTCCTCTTTCAGCAACCAAGAGTCTTGTGTCTTTTGTCTTCAAGGAATCCACAAGACATTGATGAAATCCCAAACCCACATTTATCCAAAAAAAAAAAAAAACAAGAAAATAAGAGAATGCTATAAAGTTGACAAAAATAGTAAAGAGCCTTCTCCCCTGGCCACCTTCCACCTCGACAGGTAGTGGAGTAGCTTAGGGCACCCTACGTCTCAGTCGATAATTGGATAACAACAAGAAGTAATTAGTAAGATTTATTTATTAATAAAAGAGGGGGTCATTATGAATATATATTAATCATTTTAGAGATTGTGATGGATCCTTTAGCTTAATCCAAAGCTGGGTAAGATTCAGTGTATGGGCAAATTAGTCCAAGGTGGTCAGCCGCGTTGAGAAGGACCCACCCACCACCCACACAACTCACAAGACAAAAGGACTATGCTGACATGTCTGTCACCTTGCTAGTGCGATGACTATGTATGACGGTAACTCAATTTCAAATCAAGTATAATTACAAAAATGGGCACATTATTAGCGTGTAGAATTTCAGAAATGGGCACTTTTTGTATACGAAATGTTCGACTAGTTCTTGTTTAACAAAAGATCCTCATTTTTTTCGTGATCTTGTGGCTTTGCTTTGCTTTGTGTGTAGTAGGTCCTAGATTTGATTGAATTAGCATATCCATCAAAATCTTTTGATTCTAACTAATCTTCACAAAATATTCACTACAAGAGAAAATAGCAAAAGCGAGGAATTTCATTGTGACAACTCAAAATTCGTCGCAAAATCTTAGCAAATACGAGGAAATTTCAGTTGTCGCACATGATTCCATCAGCGACAACCAATTTGTCGCATAAAGTAGGTATTTGCGAGAAATTGATAGTTGTCGCTCATATGACATTATGCGACACTCAATTCCTCGCAAAATGTCAATTAGGTGACAATTTCTACCAATTGTCGGTTACTGTTCTTGTGACAACTTTAACTTCTTCGCAAAAGATTAATTTGGCGACGACTTCTAAGGGTTGTCACTTAATGTTTATGTGACAACTAGATTTTTGTCGCTGAATATTGATTTAGTGACCACTTCTGTGAGTTGTCGATTAATGTTTATGTGACACCCTTAACTTCCTTACTGAAAATCAATTTGGCGACAACTTGAATAGGTTGTCGCTTAATGTTCTAAGGGTTGTCACTTAATGTTTATGTGACAACTAGATTTTTGTCGCTGAATATTGATTTAGTGACCACTTCTGTGAGTTGTCGATTAATGTTTATGTGACACCCTTAACTTCCTCACTGAAAATCAATTTGGCAACAACTTGAATAGGTTGTCGCTTAATGTTCTAAGGGTTGTCACTTAATGTTTATGTGACAATTAGATTTTTGTCGCTGAATATTGATTTAGTGACCACTTCTGTGAGTTGTCGATTAATGTTTATGTGACACCCTTAACTTCCTCACTGAAAATCAATTTGGCGACAACTTGAATAGGTTGTCGCTTAATGTTAATATGACAATTTGAATTTCGTCACTGAAAACTAATTAGGCGACGACTTCTACTAGTTGTCAGTTAATGTTTATGTAACAACTTTAATTTTCTCACAAAAGACCAATTAGGCAACGACTTCTACAAGTTGTCACTTGATGATTATGTAACAACTTGAACTTCCTCGCTGAAAACCAATTAGGCGATGACTTCTACGAGTTTTCGGTTAATGTTTATGTGACAACTCTAATTTTCTCTCAAAAAGCCAATTAGGCGACGACATCAACGGGTTGTCGCTTAATGTTTATGTGACACCTTGAAATTTCTCGCTAAAAATCAATTAGGCGATGACTTCTATTAGTTATCGGTTAACGTTTATGTGACAACTTTAATTTTCTCGCAAAAGACCAAATAGGCGACGACTTCTACAAATTGTCGCTTAATGTTTATGTGATAACTTGAAATTCCTTGCTGAAAATCAATTAGGTGACGACTTCTATCAGTTATCGGTTAACATTTATGTGACAACTTTAATTTTCTCACAAAAGACCAATTAGGCGACGACTTCTACGGGTTGTCGCTTAATAATTATGTGATAACTTGAATTTTCTCACAACCTACCGATATATCATAAAGGAAAAATATCTTATCTTCCACTGTTTCTGCGAAATTTCTCCGATATCGTCAAATATGTTTGATAAAATGAAGAAATATTTGTAAAATGTGAGAAGAGAAAAAAAAATAAAAAAGTTACTCGAGAGAAACATACATTATGAAATATGAAGGTTATGTGGGGGTTTAAAATTTAAAAACATTTTCTATTCAAGAAATGAACTTATAGAGAAGCAGCGCAATCTGTTTGGGAAAAATGCCTTAAGGTGAAATGTCTCAAGGCGCATTTGGGTGAGGCAAAACCCCTCAAGGTGAATTTAGGTGAGGCCAAATCCCCTCAAGGCGAGTCTAGGTGAGAAGAAACCACTCAAGAAGGATTTGGGTGAGACGAAATTATCTTAAGATGAATCTGTGTGAGGAGAAATCTCCTCAAGAAGAATATGGATGAGGAGTAATCCCCTCGAGTGGAATCTAGGTGAAAAAAATCCCCTCAAAGGTAATCAAAGTAATGAAAAATCTCCTCAAGGTGAATATAACTGCAAGGATACCTGCCGGCAAATGGAGACCAAATACTTCAATAAAATTAAAAGTTAAGCATGTATCACAGCTCATGGAAAGGATGATAATGTCTAAATTTAAGACAATTTGAAGTTACTAAAAGAGCCATCATTTCTCTCAAACCATGAGCATTTTAGGTATATATATTGCTTCAGGATCAGTCTATCATTTCTCTCATACTTTCTACTTCTTTGAGCATAGTTAGATTTTTATTCTTCACTATTTGATTTAGATTTAATGGAGATCAACTACAATTGAGAAGGGAATCAAATGAGTAGTGTAAGTAACAAGGACACTTCGTAACAGTAACTCACCAAGAGATAAAGAAAATAAATTGATCAAATCACATCATCTAAGAGTTACATTTCCCCATAAGTACACTTTTATTTTAATCTCTCAACTTTCTATATGCTACTATACTCCTGAATTAACTTAGAGATCACAGCCTTATACAACGTTACCAAATCAATGCATTAATAGTTGTTCATTTTTTTCTTCTTTATGAGACAAGAGTTATACTATGAATACAAGATCTTAACTTAGTTGTCAGACTACAATTCATATATCTCTTCAATGAAATTTGCTAAATAATGCCCTGTGGCAGCGGTCTGCTTTTAGAGTCTAAAATTTTAAATCAATCTTTTTGTACATCAGAGGGAAATTGAACCTTCATCTAATCTAATCTTAATTTAAAATCTGTTTAAGGATATCTCTATTTGTGTTTGGCCCAAACTCTAGGTTACTTGACCTAGTGGTAATAGGGTTAAATTAGAAGGATCTAGATTCCTATTCAATGTACGATTACTTTCCTTGTATGATTGAGATTCTATACATTGTAATCCTCTATATAAAGAGGCCCCTATTATCAATGAGAATACACAGCGATTTCCTCTCAATTTCAGTTTCTCTACAACACGTTATCAGCACGAAGCCCTAACCCTGAAACTCTAAATTCCCAAAACCCTTGAAAATAAAAAAGGTGCGTGTTAGCCTCGATTCATAGCCGATCAGCCCCAACCAACGAAAAGAAAAAAGAAAAAAAAAAAAAAACCAGAAGAAGTATGCTCCCTCGGTCAGAGACATAAAAGAAGAGGGGTATGGCTTCTGGGGGATGTGCCTGGAGAGGAACAGCAGGCCTCTGAGAAGCCTAAATATTTTGGAGTAAAGAAAGAGAAGAAAAGAGTGACGGTCCCAGAAGGAAGAAAAGAAAGAGAAGAAAAGAGTGGCGGGCCCAGAAGGAAGAAAAGAAAGAGAAGAAAAAAAAAAAAAAAAAAAAAAGGGGAAGGAGGAAGCCACGTCCAGCAGAAGAAGAAGGAAGAAGAAAAAAGAAAAAAGAAAAAAAAAGGCTTGCGGCCCACCACCAAAAGAAAGAGAAGACAAAGCCTAGCCCAAAGAAACAAGGCAGAGGCCCAATAACGCAGGTCCACGCCACGTCAACAACCAGACCCTCGCCAAGTCAGCAACCTGACACGCCACGTCAGCAAGGGGACCCACTGCCACGTCAGCTTTATGGTCAACCCCCGGTCAACGCCAGTCAACCATTTTTCCGGCCAACTTTTCGGGTTAAGATTTCCGGCAATTTTTCAAGGTAAACTTTTCTAAAAGTTCCCGTTTTTCTAAGTTTTTATTACTTTTCTCTTCTTTTTCTCGGGGACTTCCAACATCCCTTCTTCTACCCCCCTTTCTTCTTCATAGGGGAGACCAAAAGCCGAACTGTGGGGGTTCGTGCTCACTCCAAGCTTAGAGCTTGTAGAGTCCTCCAAACTTAGAGTTTGTTGAGAAGTTATGATCGACCACAAATACATCATTGTTTCGATCTAATCCAACCCCTCTTGGAATCGAATTTCTTGGAAGCGACTACGCTCAGAAATTTTATATGTTTTCGTGGTAGCCTTTTACGCTCCGAAACTAACCCTTTTTCTTGTTCTCTTTCAGGATGAATAACCTGAACAAATTGGACTTTGCTCCATTGGGAACAACTGGCTCTGAATATCACAGGTGGGTTCGTGATGTCCGCCAGCATCTCAAGGCCGATGGAATCTTGGATACGATTCTCGAGCCTAGCCAGGACGTGCTAACTGTTGAGCAAGCTCAAGCTTTGGAAGCAAATAGAGCAGCCTTAGAGGCAAATAAGGCGAAAGCCATCATCCTAATGACTCGTCATATGGATGATTCGCTCCAGTACGAGTGTATGAATGAAGAAGACCCCAGAAGGCTGTGGGTTTCACTCGAAGAAAGATTTGGCAACGTCCGTGACTCCTTGCTCCCTGACCTAGAAGTGAGATGGCATAGCCTCCGCTTCTGTGATTTCAAGTCAGTTCTTGACTACAACTCGGAAGCACTTCGCATTAAATCCTTAATGGAATTCTGTGATAAAGAGATCACAAATGCGATGTTGATTGAGAAGACTCTCTCTACCTTCCCCGTCCCTGCATTGATGGTTGCTAAGAACTATCGAATCGATATTGCTGCAGGACGGATCACAAGGTTTCATGAGCTCATTGGAGCTATGAATGTCGCTGAAAAACATGACAATATCCTTGTGAAGAACTATAATTCGAGATCCGTGGAAATAGAGCATATTCCGGAGTCCAATTATAGTCGCGCCCCTAAGAGAAGGCGCCAAGAGCGAAACCCTAATCTTAGGGATACTTCTGGACGTTCTGGTCCATATTATGGCTCTACTTGGGAAGGTAACCGCCAATATAGGCAAACACGGAACCGAAGAGGTCAACGTGGAAAGAGAGAGGAAGGCAACGCCTCTGGCCATGTTGGTGGCGCCACCAACACTAAGAGCCATCTAAATGACGCTTCCAAAGCGCCTCAATCAATGGAGTTTGAGCAAAGAGATGTATGTTCTCGATGTGGAGTGTCTGATCATTGGGCACACATTTGTAGAGCTCGTGAAGAACTTGTCACCGCCTACAAAGCATATTGTGAAGCAAGAGAAGCTCACTATGTGGAACAAGAAGATCAAGAAGATGATCTAGAGTAAAGGGTTGAAGACTACAAATTTGGCTGGGATAAATAGATCGCCAATTCTGTTTAAGTCTTTATTTTCCAAGAGATGTAATAGGCAATTGCCACACTATGTAGTAAATGCCATTGGTTTAGTTTTTCTTCACATAGGCTCATCCAAAATGAGTGTGATGTCTAGGAAGGTTTTGAGATAAGTGGTACTTAAGCGAGCTTTGCTCCACCGACATCTTTCTACTCACCTGGTCATATTTATTTTGGAGTTACCGAAAGAAGTCAAACGACTACCTTTGTTTTGCATTAGCTAGCACTTGGGTTAGACTCTCCTAATGGTTAAGAGACAATGATGTACTCCGTTGGCTTATGAATAAAATTTCGAGTTCTTTTCATTATGACTCAATTTTGATTCTGAGCATATTACTTTGTGACTACGATGGCTGGGCCATCAATATTAATTCGAGGACATGGAATAGCTCAAGTTCCCATTGCCAAATGGCACCTTGATTACTGTCACAGAAACTCTCTACGCTCTTAGGGCAAATTGCCCTATGAATAGCAAACGGATTCCATGCGAAAACGCAGGTAGAGAACGGAGATGAGTTCCTTTGCAATACCTCTAACGATTGCGAACAAAGGCGCATCTTAGAGAAGTTTATGTGTCTCTCTAGTGGACTCTATGTCACTATTCGAGCTATTAAATCCAATAAAGTTATGAGAGAAGATCTCTTGGATTTAGACACATATTGACTTTGTCACGACAGGATAGATCATCCTAGTCATGACATGATGATCCGTCTACTGAAGACTTCACACGGACATCCATCCTTTTGAGAAAAATGAAGCAAGAATCAAAAATTGGTTCCTGGACTTAGCAAGACCGCAACAATTGCAGCATCTGGCGCTGCAGCTGTCTTGGGGCGCCATATGGCCGCCCAAGTCCCTTGTGACAACGCCATATATGGCGCTACCCATGGCCATGACGTCATGGATGTCAATCCCCATGGTTATAACGCCATGGATGCCACTTCCCATGGTCATGACACCATGATGGGTGATGTAGTCACAAACTTTCCTTCAATATGCGTTTCAAACGCTTAGGCCCAACCAAAACTCTCATTGGTTGCTTCTAAGGCCTCTCGCTCATTTTACAAAGCCATTTCCTTAGGAAAATTAGGACTGAGACCGTCCTATGCAAAGGATATGAAAATACTCATCATGTTCTTACATAGAATCCGTAGGGATTCTGTGGACTGATTCCACCAACTTGCGGACGTTTAAATATCTCATGATGTTGGTTGATATGCCCACACGCTGGTCCCGTGTTGTGCCATTGTCCACCTGTAATGCTGCTTATGCTACACTCCTAGCACATATCATATGACAACGGGCTCACTCCTCGAATCATCATATTCAGTCAATTGGATTTGACTATGCTAGTGAGTTTACATCGAAGACTCTCGATGGTTATTGCATTGGGACTGATGTTGGACATCATATTCCCATGTACACACCCAAATGGTCTCGCGGAAACGACTACGATGGTAGTCCGGACATTGGTAATGCGCACCAATCTCCTTATATCCGCTTGGGGTAATGCAATATCGCATGCAGCTATGCTAATTCGTCTACGACCCACCGCCACTCAATGTACCTCCGCGTTACAGCTAGTGACTGGGTACCAGTATCGTACTTACGCATATTTGAGTGAGCCATTTATGTGCCTATTGCGCCGCCACAGCGCTCTATGATGGGTCCTTACAGACGAATGGGCAACTACGTTGGATTTGAGACTCCAACAATCGTCTGCCACTTCATGCCCTTGCTAGGCGATCTCCTTACCGCTAGATTTGCGGATGTCACTTTGATGAGACAGTCTTCCCGTCGTTAGGGGGAGATAAGAACACGAATATTCAACAGGAACGACAGGAATTGTCGTAGTCTGTCCCTACTATGTCTCATCTCGATCCCTGTTAAAGTGACGAGATCACACAAATATGCTGCAAACATGCCTGCAAGGATGGACGTCCCTACGAGAGGACGTAGCGCCACCCTACATAGAGGTAGGCATGGCGCCAACGCCATAGAGAGTGGCACTCTGGCGTCACAGGCCATGGCCCCAGCTAGGATGCATGGGAGGCCAGTGGGTTTCGAAGGATACTTTGGCACATTGCAATCCTTTGATCATCGACACTCAAAATCCGTCTCATGAGTATCTTTCGGGTTATGGTTATAGTTGGGGGACGCCTCAACGTTAGAACCTATTCCTGAGAATATAGAGCTCTATGAAACTTACACTAGTGTACATGAGACGTGGGATAGAAACTCCATCATAATTGATGATGTAGTTGCGCATTTCGTTGCGCATGAGTTTGTTGAGTCAGATGATATCGAACCACGCTCCGTTGATGAATGAATGCCAACGTAGAGAGATTTGGCCTAAATGGAAAGATGCGATCCAGGTTAAGATGGATTCTCTAACGAAGAGGAAGGTTTTTGAGCCAGTGATGCCAACACCTCCTAACATAAAACCTATTGACTAATGGGTCTTCGTTAGAATGCGTGATGAGAAAAAGAGATGGTAATCTCGCCTTATGGCGCAAGGCTTCTCACAAAACGCCCTGGAATCGACTACGATGAGACATATTCTCTCGTAATGGATGTCACTGCACTCCACTACCCTGTCAGTTTGGTAGTTTCCAAATAACTGATCATGCAGCTTACAAATGTGGTCACTACGTATCTCTATGGGGATCTAGATACGGAATGTACATAAAGGTTCATGGTGAACTTCATTTACCCAAGTCAAGTGGCTCTAGACCACGGAGCGCGTTTTACAAAGAGGTTGAAACGCTCACTAAGATGACTACTTGATTGGGAAGGGATATGCCCACGCGTTTCTATAACAAGTTTCGGATTCTATCGCGGTTCATGTTGGACATGATCTTCATTAGAAGCCCTTAAAGAGTTAAGGGAAACCGCTGAACACTTGAAATCCGATTTTGAGATGAAGGATTATGGGAGAACACGATTATGTCTCGGTTTGGAACTTGAGCATCGTGTTGATAGATGCTTAGGAATTTTGACAAGGTCAAACCTTCAAGCACCCCCATGATCGTTCGTAGTCTTGATCCTGAAAATGATCCTCTTCGTTCGAAGGATGATGACGAAGATGTGCTAGGGGCAGAAATGCCCTAGTTAAGTACAATAGGCGCATTATTGTACCTAGCTCAATGCACAAGACTGGACATCTCATTTACCATGAACTTGTTAGCTAAGATATAGCTCTGCGCCAACGCGACGCCATTAGATTGGTGTAAAAGATATCTTTCAGTACTTGAGATGTACGATTGATATGGGCTTGTTCTATCCCTACAAAGAGATGATGGATTCGGACCCATCACACACCAGGAATGCCGCCAACACTGGCCTGCGTCCTCTATCCCCATCCCAAAACAACATGTGTTTTGGAAGGTTTTGCTGATGTTGGGTATCTCTCTGACCCACACAAAGGTCGTTCCCAAACTGGTTAAGTGTTCACCATGGGTAAAGACCGTGATATCTTGGAGGTCTACAGAAATAGACCTTAGTCGCTATATCTTCGAACAATGCAGAGATCATTGCTCTTCACAAAGAGGTTTGTGAATGTATATGGATTGGATCCATAATTACGCATGTTCGAACAATTGTGGTTTGAAGTCTACCACAGATGAGCCTACAAGCATTTAGGATAATGCTGCTTGTTTTGAACAAATGAGGCAAGGCTACATCAAAAGCGATAACACCAAGCATAATCAGCAACAACAGACTCTCCTCGAGATCAAAGTGAACTAGGTTCAATCTGAGGACAGTGTGGCAGACTTGCTCACTAAGTCATTGCCTAAATTCCACTTTCGAGAGACATGTTGGTAGCATCGTTTGCGGAAGTTATCCGAACTCCCATGACCGTCGTCATCAGGGGGAGATGCAGACATCAGGGGGAGATGTCTACATGTATGGTCTCGAAATGTGAAGGGTGTGTTGTGCTATTTTTCCCCTTCGACCGAGGTTATTTTTGTCCCACTGGGTTTTTGTTACTTGGCAAGGTTTTTAACGAGGCAACGAGAGAAGCACCGCGTTTGGACAACACAAGGGGGAGTGTTTAAGGATATCTCTATTTGTGTTTGGCCCAAACTCTAGGTTACTTGACCTAGTGGTAATAGGGTTAAATTAGAAGGATCTAGATTCCTATTCAATGTACGATTACTTTCCTTGTATGATTGAGATTCTATATGTCACGCCCCGAGTTTTGAATAATAAATTCAAATCCGAAACATGAATAATTACAATTACAAAATCCAAATCTCGAAACTTCGAGTTCATTATTACAATTCACTCTCACAAGCAATATTGTAAAGCTCAAATGAGCATAACACACCTCACAACGTACAATTGCTGTAAAACTCTAACAATTGCTCTAACCGCACGATCACCGTCCTGGTTCTCCTGTCCTATAGGATTACCCGCTACACAATTTGAATAGTGTACCGGGAGTTGCAACAACACAAAACCCGGTAAGCTTTTTACAGCCAGTATGAGTAAACAAGAAAGAACTGTTGATTTAATAAAATACATTTCCTTTAACTCAAGTATAGAAATGTAGAAACATCACAATTACAATGATCACCACAAAACCACTTCACTTTCTCACTCTCTTATATATATAAATATATATATATATAAATATTATACACTTATGAGTCACTCCCCGTTACCCTCATAAGGTCACTCAACATTTGGCAGACAGACTAGAGCTCTAACTGATCGTTTCCACCTACCCGGCGCGAGGGCGTGGTTCACGATTTAATGCTATTAGTTTCCACCTACCCGGTACAATGGCGTGGTTCACTAATAGATGCCATGGTCACCCCCGTGACCTATTGATCTCCACAGATCAATATATCTCAACAAATCAACAATTTATTGTTTCTCAACAATAAATTTAATACCTCTCACAATATTGTTGCTTTTCAACAATAAACTCAACACAACCATAACAGTACATAATATCTCACAATTTCAACAATACATATTATTTCACATAAATAATATATATATAGATAGACATTCACACAGGAATGCCCATTAATACCAACTATAGCTCACACAATGACGACAAAAAATAAATTAATTAAAAGTACTCGGTTCGTAATATGAACCACGTGAGGTTTACTCACCTCGATAATCCCGCTGCGTCTTCAATTCCGCTCAAAATACGATCCACAATCGTCCACTAACTCAAACCGTCAATCACCTAGTCAGATACGATCTTAACTTAGCAATCATTCATAAACCACACATATACGGAAATCCAACGGTCGGATTCTAATTTAATGATGATCCAACGACCAGATCGAATTTATATGATGATCCAACGGTCGGATCCTCACGGATCGCCCTTAGGATCATCCTCCAAAATTATCACGAAGATCCAACGGTCAGATCTTCTTGAATCACTCTAACAAACATCTCCTCAAAATTATACGAAAATCCGACGGTTAGATTCTCACGAATCGCCTTCCGAATCACTATTTCACAATTATACGAAGATCCAACGGTCGGATCTTCGCCCATGACCACACAAAGCCACTGGGACAGTCATAAGATCAACATAACAAAACTACAAGTCCATCGGACGGTCTGATCTTCACAGATCACAAATCGAACGATCGAAATCGATCGAAACTTAAAAATTCATAACTTAATCATACGATATCCAAAAATTATGAATTATATATGCAAACGATCGTATCGACACGTAGAACACAAAAATGGACAGAAACTGTCCTTGGGGTGGCCGGAGGTCGCCGGAAACCACCATCACAGTGGCGGCACCGCCACCCATCCAAAGTCAAAATTAGACAAAACTCCCAACACGAAAGTTCTTCATCTTAACTCGAATTGAAACTTTCATAACTACACCAAAGTCAGATTATAAGCCAAAAAGTAGAATTTTACCTTATAAGGTTTGAAACCCGAAGAACCCTAGTTTTGAATTCGTTCCAATTCGATCTCCACAGATGAAATCGATGCAATCCACCTTAGGGGAAATGATCTACATCCTCAGAAGTGCAGAATCCTCTCAAGAATCACGGCAAAAGGTGGCCGGAGGAGGGAGAACGACGGTGGGGAAAGGAGGTGATTTCCAGCTCGACTGCACCGTGTTCTTCGACTTGTAGCGGCTACCACGTTGGTTATTTCCCCTCGATGTCTTCTACAAAGTTGTAATATAGCTCAGGCCCAGCAAAATCCCTTTTGGAATCGACTCGATTCGAGGTTGGATGAGAGAGATATCGGCCGGTGAAGGAAGAGCAGCATCGGGCGAATTCCAGCTCGAGCTGTGCAGCTTCTCGGCCTCCTAGCACCTTCCATGGTTCTTTTCTCACTTTGATGTCTTCTAGGAAGTTTTAACTGACTTCAAGGCGAATGAAAATACTTTTGGAATCAAGTCGATCGGAGGTCTGTGGAGGGAGATATGGCCGGTGGAAGAGAGAGGAACAAATCTGGGCTCGGGAGAGAATTGGGGAGAAAATATAGGTTTCTGAAATTTCTGTCCTCCAATGCAATTTCCGGAACATTTTTTTGTATTTATAGAATTTTCCCGATTTTCAATCGCTTATAACTTTCTCATACGAACTCCGATTTTCGCATTCCATATGTCCACGAACTCGTATCGACGCGCTCTACAACTTTCATGAATGAAGTTTTCCCAAATTCCCAATGTATAAAA
This sequence comes from Rosa rugosa, assembly GCF_958449725.1. NCBI lineage: Eukaryota > Viridiplantae > Streptophyta > Magnoliopsida > Rosales > Rosaceae > Rosa > Rosa rugosa. The sequence goes on from NC_084824.1 coordinate 30,400,727, forward strand.
AGTCACTTTTTGAGACCTCCTAAATAACGTTCGTTTTCGAAAATTAATCGTTCGAACTAATTCCATAACTTCTCCAAGCCTCGTACTCGCTCCCACTATCGTGAAATCATTTCTAAAAATCCACGGAAATTAATTTGGATTTTTCGGGGTATTACACTATACATTGTAATCCTCTATATAAAGAGGCCCCTATTATCAATGAGAATACACAGCGATTTCCTCTCAATTTCAGTTTCTCTACAACAAAATCCTAATTTTCAAAGCTAATACCAGATTTTGGAGGAAAAATATTCCAAAGAAAAAAAAAAGCGCAATGTATAAAAATGAGGGGGCTTCTTCTATATCAAAATAAAAGTAAAAAAAAATGAAAATAAAAACCTAATCACTTCTGCGGCTCTGCCTCTTCCCCTTGCATCCTCATCAAAGCCGCGCAGGACCACTTTTCTCTCGTCACCATCAAGCTCACCTCCGCTCTCAACCTCACGCCGTCCATGACCGCCGTCATGCTCATCGCCCTCGGAAATGGCGTCCCGGGCGTCTTCGTCTCCGTCCGCCGTGACAACTACCGGATCTGATTCGGCGGGATCCTCTCTGCCTGGACGTTCTTCGCGGTCTACGGGGCCGGTTTCACTCAACCTGGCGATGTTCATGAGGAACGTCATGTTCTATTTGATTTCAGTTCTTGTTCTATAGGACCGGGTAATTTTTGTAGCCACCGCCTTCCGCGCATCACATCGCGAAGAAAAACAAAGGTGAGTTTCCTGCTTCCGGGTTAATTATAGCTTTCTATTGTTTAATTATACTCTTCATTGATTGAAATTGTTTTTTGTAGGGTGTTTTATCGAACCAATTTGAGGCCGCCTCAGATAGATTTTTGAAATTGCATGATAAGCTTATTGATGCATGCTATTCCAAAACGCTCTGTTGAGAAAGTAGTTGGCAGTAGCTAATGAGTATTGGGCCATTGGCTTTAACATTTTCGGTCAACTCAATGGTATTACTAATCAGTATATCCAAGTGTGTAACATAGACCAGATGTCCTCATGAGTGCTTTACTTAGTTTGAAGGACAAGCTCAAGCATAGTGTTAGGAAGATTCTGAGTATGCATGTTTATATGCAGTCATTAAGCTGATCCTTTTTCTTCTCTGAGAGCGGTGGAGTTGGTGGAGTTTTCTAATCCATCAGTCTTTGCCATGGTACATTTACTTGATTTCCACAGCCTTGTTTGCAGGGCATGTGGCTGTGGTCATGGATGGTAATGTGAGAGGTTGGGTCATGAGGCATGTAGTGGCCTCAAAGAAATCTTGTTGAGCAATGATCTGTGTTGGAAATGGAGGTTAGGGTTCAGAACGTTTCTGTGCTTTCTTATGATAATTGGTTTTGTTCCAAGGTTGGTTGTTAATGATTATGACAATGCATGAGTTTCTATGTTTCAAGATGCATCTGAGGGGAGCTCTATTTGGTTATACCCTAGCCTCCTCCCTTATAATTTATTTGAACTGTGATTATGAAGGTCTCTTTGGGATAGGTAACAATATCTCAAGCTTCTCAGTACTGTTTGATTTGTGAAAAGAAAGTGGTAACATTCTACGAAAGATGATAATGAAATTGTGTTCTCAAAAGAGACAAGCGGCAGCATTGTTGTTGCGAAATGCTACTAATTACCTAGATTTAGATTCACATGTCGTCAAGTTTTTGTTCATATTATGTTGTATCGGTTCATTGCGACATATGTGTATTATGTAACAAATAATGACAACAAATCGTCACGTACTAACTGATACTAAATTGTAACTATGATACAACAATTCACAGTTATCTTGTAGCGTAGTGGTAGACAACTATGACTTTTAGTAGGGGTGAAATTGACAACCCTTTTTGACAAACCATAGCCCTTCCATGCACATGTCTAGGGTTGCCACTTGGTTTGGTAATTACCAAACCGACCGAATACCAACCGATATTTTAGGTTTGGTAAACCGACTTTTTGGTAACCGAGACCGATAAAACCAAAATCGAAAATTACCGAAAAAGTTGGTTTGATTTTGGTAAATACCGAATCTACTGATTATCTAAATATTAGCTTTATATACTATGGTTTTTAATACACATACATGTATATTAAGAAATAAACATAAAAGTTTTCATAATAGTATGAACATTACTCAATATACTACATAATTAATAGTACATGTATTTTGAGTAACCTAGTCCAAGATGGTTAAATAACCTAGTTTTATTGAAAATAGATAAAATTTGATGTCATATATACAAAAAAAAGCTATGATTAGTAGATGAATACGAAGTTTACGGTTATAAAATTGAAAAACCTAATTTTGTTCATTCTAATTTATATTACAAAGTAAGTTGGTAATACCGAAAACCGAAATACCGAATTTGGTAGATATGATTAAAAACTGAAAATTTTGGTTGGTAATTGGTAGCTCAATTTTGAAACCGAAAGCTTTGATTTTGAAGTTGGTAATACTTATAACCGATTCGAACCGACCGAGTGACAGCCCTACACATGTCTATTGAACTCCCTCTCCCTCAGCTCTTTTGTCTAAAAGGTTCAAGTAAATTATGCTCAAAATAGTAAAAAAAAAATTAAAAAAAATTATGCTCATGAAAGTACAATATATCTTATCATCATCATCATCATCATCATTAAAATTTTAGATCTCATCATCTCAAGTACGTGAAATAACATGTATCTCATGGTAAGTATAAGAGAAATTCCAATAGCTTGTCCATATTTTGATTTTTCTCTATTTTAGGGAAAAATTAGTCTCTTTTGCTCCAACACATTCCCTATAACTATTCCTATTTTAAGGATAGTGAGCAAAAAGAAAACCAAATTCACTAAATTTACAGCAATCTCTAAAATTTTAAGAAAAAATTATGGAGATTTTAGAGATTGCTGTAAAATATAGAATCCGTTGGAGTTTGAGAAGAAAAAGAGGTCAAAGTTTTGATTTTTGCTTCCCTATAATACAGAAATTGTAGGGAAGCTGTGAGTTACTCTAAGTAAAATATTATGCCTTGTACCTCTTTATCTCTAATTGATTTTCTTGGTTTTGATCTCATATGATCATGTAAGTTTATTTTTTAGTTTGGGCTGTAATCAAATAACTCATTACATACAAATTCTTATTTGAGCCATTAGCCACACTGCCCAATTTCACCAGAGAGAGAGAGAGAGAGAGAGATCAGTTTCGTTTTGGTATAATGGAACAGACTACATGTCACGCCCCTGATTTTTTACACAAATAAAAATCGATATACAATCTCATAATTATATATGCGTGATCGCTCAGTCATCAATACAAAATACCTAGAAACTTTTTCCCTTTTAAACCAAGTACATATTGATGCCCTGAACCCACTATGTCAACATTGACCCGCTCCACAGAGTCATATATTACAATGCTTACGAATTAAATTGTCAACAACAAAAATAAACGTAAATGCTCCTCAGAGCTAACTACACAACGGAAGTCCATATCAACAGTAAAGTCACAAAAATGGCTTCTGATACGCTAAAAGCAAGCGCATAATTTAACCCTGAAAATGTCATCGTTAGTACATAGTAAATAGGGATCGATCTAATCCGGGGATTGAGGGTACACCTGTCAATAAAAATACAAGGATAATTATTTACAAAAATAAAACAAAGTATAAACATATTTACGAAAAATAGGGGTTTTTGGATTTAGGTTTTCGAAAATTAACTAAGTAACAAAGACAATTAAAACACAAAAACATAAATACAAGGATGGAATGAGAGAAACAAAGATCAAAACCGAAATTATAATCAAATTCGATTCAATCCTAATATTGTTCATCTAAGTCATGAGAAATGAGTTGATCATGTGAAACGTTAGAAAGCAAACGATTTCCCATATTTTACTTTTTAACGCTAATTAATCTAAGTGAAAGCACAAAGACTAATCCTATCAAACATGCATTCAAGCTCTAGAAAGCTAGACAATCATAACATGTTAGACGCATAAAACACATAGAAAGGCTATCAACTCAAGTGTGCAACTTAGTATGAAAAAGTCCACCTAATTGCAATCCTCTTTAATTAAATTCGGTTTTTGCACAAAACCTTTACTACCTTTCGATTCAAGTTCACAAAACCAAAAAGTTGATTCATGTTCTTAAATCTAGCACCATTCATATAAAAACCCTAAGTGTTTCGAACCACATAAGATCAAAATACAAAAGATATCTATTAAGAAAATTTAATCAAACGATTCTCACAAAAGCAACTAAGAATTACAATATAGGATTCGAAATTCTCATTTAATCATAAAAATTCCAGAAATAATAACTTTGTTCAATCATGAATGTCAACTAAAACAAAACCAACGAAATTCAAACAAAGGTTACAAGGTAGAGGTCGAATTACACCGTGGATGGAAGATGAGGATGGATGATTAACGTTGGGATCCTTGAAGCTTGAAAGCAAGTCTTCAATGGTGGATGGTGGAGGAATAGGTCACGGCTCCTTCTTCTCTTGCCTCGGCCTTCCTTGAATCCCGTGGCTTGCTCTAGAGGATGGAGAGAGGGAGAGAGAAGCTCACGGCAACAAGAGGAGTTTTCTGAATTTTTCTATGTGTAAAGTGTATGGAGAGGAACCCATACATCACAATGGAGAGGGATTATATAGGGGACGGCATACTTGGTCTCCAAGCCGTGTATTTCTTCTTTATTTTCCATGGAATTTATTTAATAATTCCACATAGCTTCCACCAATGAGAACTTGCCAAGTAAGCCCTATGATGTGGTCCAACCAATCATATAATTCCAATTTAATTCCCTAAATAATCTTGCCGAAATTCCCTTGCAAATATTCTGATTTTTCTCTTTTATTTCGGCCAAAATTCCTTTAGGGAATATAGGGATGAACCTAGACACGTTTTGAACATTTTCTTGATGCACACATATCTTCTTCCCTTAAAAATCTCCCTAAGAAATCTCCACCATACATTTTCTGATTTTTACGCCAACTTACTTTCTTTCTCTTAGTATTTCACGGCAAACCTCTCAAGTCTCCCAAAAATATCTCCTTTGCGTCACAAAACCTTAATTCACATGGGCCTTGATCCATTTTGCCGAAAATCCAAGTTGATCTAGAGAGTTCTTGGGCCATCTTGCGTCATTATCAGGCCTTGATGCCTCCAACGTCAATTCCTTCATTATTTCGGCCACACATCTTGATGGGCTTGGGAGTCTTGCTTCACACAGTTTTCTCTTTCGAACAGGATTTCCTGGTTGGGCCAGGAAATCTTCATTTCTTCATTTCTGCTCATTTGTGCATCCCTTTGTATTTTATCTTGTCTCCCCCCAACGTTGGCTAGCTCCTCTATCCATTTGTGAGCTCATTTCAGCTCATTTATTCCAAGTACCTGAAAATAGAAACTGTTAATGAAAAATAGAAACTTTCCTAAAATGAAAAATGGAAACTTTCCTAAACTAAAATGGGAAACTTTCTAAAAATGAAAAATAGAAACTACAAAATGGAAACTTTCTACAAATAGGAACATTCCCAATCGAAGAATGGAAACTTTCCTAAACAGAGTTTTATTAAGGAAATAACGCAGAAAATGTAGGGAGATAACAGTTAAAACGTCGCATTAAAATGCTCCTATCAGCTTCCTACCGTAAGGCTGTAAAGGCGCTATCTCAGCTTCAGCCCCGATTATCCTAACCTGCGGATTAACCCCTACACCGTTTGAATAGTGCACCGGGTTGTCACACAACAAACCCGGTAAGCTTTTGCAAGCCCGTATGAGTAACTCAAAACAGAACACCACACAACGCACGCCAAAAATGAGGAAAACCTTTCAACTCGAGAATAAGGAAACATACCATGCTTCCCGAAACAATACTCTTTTCCCAAAAGAAAACAACGAAATTCACATCGTAACAAAATCATATAAATCGTTAACCTAACAATTCAAATATGATAAATCGATCCAACCTGGATAAAACAACAAATCAGTCCAACCTGGACAAAACATCAAATAGGTCCAACCTGGACAAAATATCAACACACATTAATCATACCTATCGTTAACCTAACAAATAGAATATGATTCTTTGGTCCAACCTGGACAAAATATGTACCCAGGAGTCGTAAGTAACCTACTTAGATCCATGAGGTACAATGGCAGACAGACTAGAGCTCTAACTGAATCGTAACCTGTCACCCGACCAAGGTTCAACCTTACGATATGACATTGCCATAAGGATGCAACCTGCAACCCCGGATCCTTAGGCCAACCTGACCCTCAGATCAAAACATTAAACGAGTCGCACTGGACTCCAAATGTTAAATCAAATCAAATGGAGAAATTACAACCTGTGACTCTCAAATCCTCAGACCACCGGTCGTCAGATCAAAACATTTAAAATGGTCATACCGGACCTGAAAATGTTACCCAACCCAAAATGAGAAATCACAACCTGCAACTCCCCAAATCCTCAAACACTTTTCAAAACAATAGAAATACCATTTCTCACCATTTGTTTTCCTAAAAGCCACAACCCAAAACAATAAAACGCATCATTCATGCATATTGTTTCCATAAATCCACAAATCCATCAAAACATATATATTTCACGTAAATATATATATACGTAGTCATCCGCTCAGGAATGCCTATTAATACCAACTATAGTTTGCAGTTAAATCAATAACTCTCAAAACGATAAAGGTAATTCCGTTCGTAAATGAACCTTGTGAGATTACTCACCTCAGAATCCCACTGCGTCTTCAATACAGAACCGAACTAACACTCACACCAACAACTCGTCCAAATCACCTTGAGAAGCACCTAATCACCAATTGTCTCAAATCAAAATACGAATCACCAAGTGATTAAAGTTCGAATCCCCTAATCGAACAACAATCCTAAGTGTAATGCCAATCGAGGCAAAACCTCATCCAAGACACCCAAAGTCTCCAGAATGCTACTACGATCGATATGCCAAAACCACAAGTCGATCGGATAGTCGGATCCTCACGGATCGAAAATCAAACGGTTCGAAACCGTAAAAAAATCATAACAAATTCATACTCCAAAAACTGCGTATTATATATCGAAACGCTCGTATCGACGAGTAGAAGATATATAATACCAGAAACAGTCCCTTACATTGCCGGAACGCCGCCATAGGCCAAAACTCAATATTTCACAAAACTCCCAACATCAAAGTTGTTCATCTCAGCATGCATGACCATTTTCATAACTAGCACGAAGTCAAAATCGAAGCGTAAAGGGTCGAAAACTACCTCGCAAGCCGTGGATTACTGTTCAATCTAAGTTGAACCAAGTTTCACGTGAATCGATCCAAACAACCACCACAGATCGATCCAAGAGGATGCTACGAACTCACAACAGGAAGCATAAAGCCGTGGCGTCACAGGAGCTGTGTTTTCCGGTCGAGTCCGAATACCCCAAAGTTCGCCGCCTTGCTGCGCCACCATGGAGGAGAATCGCTGCTAGAGGATACCACAGGGAGGCGCACGGAGGAGACGAGCCGATCTTGAAAGTTTCACCGCCGGAGATCACCGGAAAAGTCGGGTCGGATCTCCAAGTTCGGGTCGGGTCAGACGCGAGTGAGGAGAGAGAACGGAGAGTTTCAGATTTCCGGAAATGGAAAGTGAGAAAATGAAAATAGTAAGTTTCCGAAAATGGAAACCCCTATTTATAGAACTTTCCCAAAATTTCTGCAGACCATAACTTTCTCATACGAACTCCGATTGACGCATTCAGCATGTCCACGAACTCGTATCGACGTGCTCTACAACTTTCGTGAAGGAAGTTTTCCGAGAATCTCAACATATCAAAAGTCAACCTTGAACCCCCCATAAATCCACACTTTTCGAATAAAAATTCGTCCGAAACACTTCCGCTCCGTCCACGAGCCACGAAACCGTCCAATAACCATAAATTAGATTCCGGAAAATCCTCGGAAAATAAATACGAATTTCCGGGGCATCACACTACAGACTGATTGGAATAAGAAACAATTTGCAAAAAGGGTAATTTAGGAATACAAAAACAACAAGAGAAAATTAAGTGTATAAAATTTGAATAAGTGTAGAATCACTAGAATGTAAAATGATGAGTGATTTCTAATGAATGTACCCCTTGATTACAAAAATCATACAACCATTATAAGTTAATTCGTTTTGGTATCCTTTATTGAAGGCATTTCGAACGTTGATATTTTCAAAAAAATATATATATTGTAAACGTACGAGTCATTTTTAAAATTCTAATTAGTAACATGCTCATTATGCAGTTTTCTCTTCTAATTAAGGACGAGGGTAGAGGAAATATGAGGCATCATTGTAACAGCCCTCGGTCTCATCCCAAAAATATTGACTAAAATTAATTTTAGACTTCTAGGCTTCCAACAAATGGGGGAGAATTCATTGCACCGACGTGCACTTGTACCAACATAAATGGATTATTAGATTACATTAAATACACTTTTTGGTTATTAAAAAAAATATTGATTATAAATATCAAGAGTTGAGATCATCTTATAAGTGTTGGGTCATTTGCACCGTCGGTGCATAGAAGAATTTTCTTCAATATATTCTTCTTTACACATTACCAATGTGCAATGTTGATGAGACATTGGCTCTTTACAAATACCCTCCTTGAGACCTTGGATCCCTTGTAATAAAGAAAGTCACTTTCTTATCAAAACAGCCCGCCCTTAATTACTCATTCAAAAGTGCTAGTGGCAAGGTACTTACTTTTGCAATTCTAGGCCCTTGATAAATAACGTAGTTCTTCACAATGTGTTACGAATGTGGGTATTACAATCAAACGGGTGAACTCTACACTTTAACGTACGTAATTATTAATTTACTTAAAAAAAAAAAACCGTTGGGATTGGTCTCTAACTTTTATAATTTTTGCCAATTTTCAGTTGCTATGCATCATGTTTAAATGATTTCATGCTATTAGTCGTTACGCCCTCACATGCATAACACCTGAGTGTATTTTTGTCATTTTCAATCACCTAATTAGCTTAAAATATGAATCCAAAAATCAACATAAGGCAAGTTTTACCGACTAAATTCTTTTCTTGTACGTGCTCATCTAGTCTAGGTAGTTACTAGTTACATTATCTCTCTGTTTTTTTTTTAGCAATTACATTGTTAGTTACGAGTGAGAAATTCTGAATACAAAATAACATGTTGTGTACTAAATAAAAAGTTATTTTTAAAAAAGCATTTTTTTCCGGTTTTAAGTTTAAGAGGTATAAAAAAGACAAGAATACTCTAACGTCAGGTGAGCTTAACGACAAAATTGGAAATTATGGAAAATCAACAAAAAAAATAGAATAGTTAAGTCACAGTACGTTAGATGAACTATTTTGGTCAGATAAGGCATAGAAGCAATTGTGTGAAGTTAGGGAGTAAATTGAAAGCAATCTAAATTTGTGTTTAAGAATTTCTTGTAAGCTCTCTCACCTATAAAAAATAAATATTATTATTATTTTTTTTAAATTCTCTCCAGCGTTTCAGAGAATGCAGCCTATGGGTAGGCGGTTCTGCACTTACCTCATCTCCGGTGGAGCAAACTTCCGACACCTCCCTTGATGTCGTAGTTGTCGAGTACAGACCAGGTTGTCTCTTCCTTTCTACCGTTTTTTATCCAAGAAGTCGAGGTCCACGACCTGTTTTAAGGCAGTGGCTCTCTCTCTCCCCCTCAGATTCTGATAAGGGGCCAGAGATCGTTTTCGGTTCCTCGCTCAAATGGTTTGGTGGTTTCTGGTGAATAGATGAGGGTTTGGGATCCAGGACCCCTGCAGGCGTCATGGAGATCATGTCTAAGGATTAAGACCGAGCTTTGCTTTGAATTTTGTACTAGTAAAGACTCCGACAGGCTCGTTGTCGTATCGGGTTCGTCTTCAACCTGATCATTGACTAAGGCTATGTTTGGGGGGGGGGGGGGGGGGGGCTTTTTTGCTCCCCTGCTTATAAGCACAAGAGCCATATCTGTTTGGTGAGCTGGCTTATTCTCAACCATGGAAAAAAGCTGCCCCAGCTTCTGTCTAAAAGCAGAAGCCGACTCCCCCCAGCTTTTAGAAGCCAGAAGCTCGGCACAACTGTAACGCTAGTTACTGTTCATTAATGAATTTTTCAAAATCCCGGTTTCTACCCTCCGTTTACTGAACAAATAACAGTCATCTGCCATCAAACCCTCGATCAGTCTCTCGCTCTCACTCTCACTCTCCCTCTAATCACAAACGCATCCTCGCTCTCGATCTCCCTCTCACAGAACCCATCCAGGCGCCACCGCATCCAGTCGATCTCCCTCTCACAGAACCCTCGATTAGTCTCTCGCATCCAGTCTCTCGCTCTTGCTGTCGATCTCGGCCTCACTTGCACAAACTCAGGATTTCGGAAGTGAAATTGAAGCATCAATCAAGCAGGTCAGTCTCTCTCCCTCTGCTTCGTTCTTATCTTTAATCTAATTGTTGTTATATTTGTTTTGTAGTTCTTGTTAAAGCTTTTGCATTGTGACTGTCACAACCTCTTCTAAATAAAAAAACCACGCTGGGGTCGTATGAAAAGGCGTGGGTTTTTGATTTTGATTCATGTTATTGACTCTAGCTTTCGGAAATTGGGAATTGAGTTTTATTGTGTTGAGTTTGATTGGCTTTTACGGTTAGGGTTACTGAATTGGGGTTTTTTTTTGGGTGATTGAATTTGATTATGTAATTCCAAAGTTTTGATTCTGAGTGATGTTACGGAAAAGATTTTTGTCATTTTTGCCAATGAAAGAGGCAGTGAGGACAAGTATATTATCAAGCAAGTGGAGGTACAAATGGGCTATGCTTCCGGATCTTGTGTTTGATGAACTGGGTTTCCCAGGAGTACTTTATAAGCATGACAAATTAGTTAAAATGGTTGGTCATGTGCTCTTCCTTCACATTGGTCCAATAAACAAGGTCAAGCTTTCTCATAAAGGTCTTAATGGCACCGCAGATATTGATAGATGGATTCTTCATCTATCAAGAAATTCTATGAAAGAGTTCATATTTAAGTTTTGGAAAAAGCCTGAATACAAGATGCCTTAATGTTTGTTTTCCTGTCAAGATTTGGTTCATTTGGAATTGTGTAATTGTTTGCTAAAACCTCCGCGCACATTCAAGGGCTTCAAGAGTCTGAACAAACTTGAAATTGAAAGTGTTACCCGGACCCAAGATGAGTTTGAAAATCTAATTGTTTGTTGTCTTCTGCTGAAATATTTGACCATGATAGATTGTCGTGGTTTCACCGAGCTCAAGATTGATGCACCAAATCTCCAAATCTTTGGCCTTATAGGTTCTTTTGAAGATCTTAGTTTTCAGAACACCTTAAAGCTTACAAGTATTGCCATTTATTTAACAGCTAATGGTGACCAAAGAAGACAGAAACCTGGCAGTTCTAGCAACTTGCTCAAGCTTTTTGATCAGTGTGCTTATGTTCAAACTGCTTATATTCTTGGTTACTTTTTATGTTTTGGCAGTTCTGGCAGTTTTATGTTTTGGCAGTTCTGGCAGCTTTTTGGCAGTTCTGGCAGTTTTATGTTTTGCTTTCAAAATTGAAATTTGACAGGGTATAGGGAGCCTTATCAGTTTAGATGAAAGTAGGGATGGCATTTTAACCCACGGGTATGGGTACCCACGGGTAATTATTCCTTCTGGGTATTTTTTTACGGGTATGGGTACCCGTTTATGAGTTTTGGGTGGGTACGGGTATTTGATAAAATACCCATATCAAAAAGGGTGGGTATGGGTGTTACCCACGGGTATTAAAATTTTACCCAATACCCATTTCTATTCACCCGCGATCTCCAAAACGCGATCTCCTCTTTTCTCTCTGTTCGACCCAGCAGTAGCGCCGGAGATCGGCTACTCCGGCATCTAGGATTGAGGTCGTGGTGGATATCGTCGGCGGAAACGAGGTGGATTTCTAGGGTTCTATTCCATCTAGGCTCTCACCAGCTTTGAACTCGTACTCAAGTTTCTCTAAGGTACTCGCTTCCTTCTCTCTTATATCTGTATCTATTTCGGTATATATGCAATTTGCCATGCTTGATTTGATTTTCAGGAAGTGGGTTTTGCGATTCATGTGGTTTTTCTTGTTTTGGTTAAGCATATTGGGATCAAAGATCGTAGTTTTGTGGATTTGAGCAAGTGCTTTTGCGTTTTGGCTTTTGATTGTGAGATTTGTTTGAATGGAGTTTGATTTTGTGTTAATTTTTGCAAAGGGATTCTGGGTTTTGTTAACTTGAATTTGAATGAGATATTCTAGTAGAAGAAGGGAATTTGATTTGGAGGTACAGCTAGATTTTTGAAATGTTTGAAGTGTATTGTTTGCATCTGGAAGATATGTCATCTGGAAGCTAGAAAGCTTTGAACATTATAAGAAGGGGAAGCTAGAAAGCTCTGTTTAGGTTCCATTTGCTTTCTGTTTTGTTTAGCTGCTACTACAGGGCTGTGGATAATACTCTTACTATAAGGGAAAAGAGGATTAATGTGGTCTTGTAATATATGATTTTCATGAATAATACAGAAATTCCCAGGTAATAAAAAGCTGGCCTGGAGAATTTTCCTTCAATTTTTATCCTCCATCTGAGTCCTTGTTGGGTAGGTAATGCCCTTGATAACAAGTTTCTTGGTCCATTAACAATTTTCCTTCAATTTTTATCCTCCATCTGAGATACAGTGAACACAAGTTTTTGAGCTAGCTAGTAGCCGCGTCAACAACTTGTGTGACAAGTTGGTATTGTTAATTTTGGTATATCACTTTCCTGTTCGGATTTAGAGTACTTTTGATCATGTGTATTGTTTGCATCTGGAAGATATGTATTGTTTTCATGTATTGTTTTCATGTATTGTTCGGACTTGGATAGGTATCTGGAGGAGGCCGTTTTACCGAGGATAAATGATAAGGAGTTCGATATTTTATACTGGTGGAAGACAAGTGGGATGAAATATCCTACTTTGTATAAGGTTGCTTGTGACATTCTAGCTATTCCTGTATCTACTGTTGCCTCAGAGTCGACATTTAGTACTGGTGGAAGGATTGTGAGCCCGCATAGGAACCGACTTCACTCAAACACAGTGGAGGCTTTAATGTGTGCTCGTGATTGGATGTGGAGTGAGATACGAGATGCTCCTAGCACATTAGAGGATGATGTTAATGTTGATGAGGAGTCTTGCCATGATATTGATGATGATCTTACTCTACTTCAGAGGATGCAGGGCGACATTGATACACCCAGAGGAAGAGCACACTCTTCACCTTTATTTTAGTATATAGGATTTAGATATTAGAATTCTCATTTTGTAATTTTTTTCTTCTAATCATTGAAGTTATTTACTAACTTAACACTAAAGTAGAAATATTCAGATAAAAAAAAAACAATAATGTAGTGGTAGATGTTTGAAGCAAGTATAACGAAAAAAAATTATAAATAAATATAAAAAAATTGCCCATATTGAATACGGGTGAATGTTTGTAGCAAGTATTTGTCAAAAAAAAAAAATAGTAGCAAGTATTTAAAAAAAAAAAAAATAGTAGCAAGTATTTAAAAAAAAATAAAATCCCAGCTAAAAAAAAAAAAAAAAACTACCCAAATTGAAAATGGGTAAATGGGTGGGTATGGGTTTTACCCATTTAAAAATGGGTGGGTAAATACCCATACCCGCGAATTATTTGATGGGTATTACCCATTGGGTATTATCCGCGAATTATTATTGGGTGGGTAATACCCAGCGGGTAATACCCAATGGGTACAAATGCCATCCCTAGATGAAAGTCATGAAACATAGTTTTTGGGACGGTGAGTTTGTGAAAAAACATAACAGCATTGCCTATAATGCTTGTGTGAGTTAAGAGTTGACCTTGTTGTTGGGGATTTTCGTTTAGATCAGTACAAGTTAGTATATTGTGAAAATGTGGATATTTTAGGTCCATACTTAATCTCCCTGTGTCTTCAGATTGACTACACTCTGTGTAATAGTTACTGTGTAATCACTCCATAATTTAGGTCCATGTTTTAGCTATTACTGACTATAAGAGATAGTTAGCAAAAACCTTAAAAGGAACCAAGAAAAACAGAACAGATGTTGTTGATGTTTATGTTTTCTTATAGCTGCCTTTTTTTTCTTTGTCTGTTGTTGATGTTTATGTTTTCTTATCACTGCTTTAGTTTCTTGTTATTGCATCTAAAGCTTATTTTCATATCATTGATTATGCATTGGGGTTGGTACTAAAGCTTGGGCTGTAAATTTTTGGCTTTTTATCTGTGCTAGATGGCTGTTTGGAATGATGGTTTAGTAGATGTTTTTTGTGACGTATGTATCAAGGAGGTGGAAAAAAAAGTGGAAGATTTTAAGGGACATGCAAGGTTATTCATTTGATAAGCAAGTGAAGATTGTCATTGCCACAATGACACTTCATAATTATATACGGAGACATGCACATGGTGATAGACATTTTGACATGCACATGGTGATAGACATTTTGACATGCACATGGTGATAGACATTTTGTCCGCAGTGAAGAAAGAGAAGGTTATGGGTCAAGTGGTGGGATAGAAATGGATGATGATGTAGAAGAAGAATATCATGGTCACGGTGCACAAGAAATGGAAACAATAAGAAATAGCATTACTCAAAGTTTGATGAATGCGCGTAATAACGTGAACATTTGATGTGAACCAAAAACAAATTGTTATTAATGTTACTAATATATTTGTTTAAGTTATTTTTAAAATTGTCCAATATTAATCATATAGTCACCATGATTTATAAAAATTGAAAGTTAACAAAAATTAAGAAGGACATAATAAAGATTAAAAATAATAACAAGAGGATTTGAACAACATTGTTTGGTATATAATCAAGGCAAAATAATCTCCCATGTCCAATTTGGTCATTCCACAAATAAAAAGCACAAGCCAGCTTGATTTACCAAACACTTTCCCACTGCTTCTGCCACTGACAGCTCCTATAAAAAGTCAGTTTACCAGACACTCAGCAGCTTTGCTTTTCAGCCATTCTCAGAAATAAGCGGAAGCCAACTTTTTCTCAAAGAACAACCCTACCAAACATAGCTTAAGATCAGACTGGTGGCGTTGTCTTTTTGAGATGATGGCGGAGAGAAGCAGTGGGATAGTTGCAGATCCTCTTGAGGCTGTTGTTCGTGAATCTTCCAGAGGAATTGACACTAGCGACTTTCTCCTGATCAGGTCGTCTAGGTTTGAAAACCCTCATCACCAGCTGGCTGATGGTTCAAGCTGGAGTTGGAATGGCTGTGGCGGACTGGCTGCTGGTATTCCAATGATTGTTGGGCTGATTAGGGCAGTTGCACTTGGGCTCTTAAAGGCTTGCATCCGAATTTGGGACCCCGATGGAGTTTATATAAAAATTTGGGATCCAAGACGATTTTCATTTTGTTACCTAATTCATTATTTCTTTTGGGATCAATACTCGTGAAAAACCGTACTGCATGGATTATTGGTTTGAGGTTGTCAGCGAGTCCATTGAAGGATTTTGTGGAAAAAATTTATTGTTAGTTTCTTTTTAGTTTACGCCCCCTTGAGCTTCACTCAATTGGTGGAGTGATATTGCGTTTAGGGATGTCTTTTTCTAACTGCCCTATTGAGGCAGATCATTATGTAATATTGCTTTTTCCAAATTAAATAAAAATGACCGATCTCCTTTTACTCAAAAAAAAAAAAAGGAAGTAAATTTACATCTAAGCCAAAAAGTAACATACAAAAAGACTTTTTTTTGAAAGGACAAAAAGACGTTAAAATGACAAATATTAAATTTAGAGTCATTACTTCAATTTAAAAAATAAAAAATAAATGTCCAGTACCATTTGGTCTAGTGACATAGTCTCCCCTTCGTAAGTGGGAGGTTGTGAGTTCGACTCACGAAAGACTAGTTGTAGCATTTGAGTTTTTTATATGATAAAAAAAATAAAAAATTTAAAAAAAAATTAAAAAACCCTTAGCTCACCCCACCCTTACATACATATGCCAGTGAGAATGAAACCCATGACCTTTACAATGCTAGTGCGTCATTACTTCATCATAACACGTAAATGATTGATGGAAAACCCCTTATTTACAAATTTAATTTAGGGATTTTGTCCATTTACCCCATTTTTAGGGATTTTTTTCCTACTTACCCATTAAGTTTTTTTAATTCTCTCTTACCCAAAACACTCTAAGGAGGTCTTCCCTAATACCCCATTAAGATTTTTTTTTTTGTTTTTAATTTTTTTTAATACCATTTTACCCTTATCATTTGTTACAGAGAGAGAGAGAGAGAGAGAGAGAGAAACCATATGAGACTTCACCGGAGCCGGTCACTGGAATCCGGCCAACTTTCGTGCGGAATCCGGTCACCCGCTGCCGGATACCGGCCAACTTTCGCAGGAATCCGGTCATCGGCCACCGGATTCCGGCCAACTTTCGCCGGATTCCGGTCACCGGTCGCCTCCCACCGGACTTTTCAAAAAACCTCACCGGAAATGTTTATTACCCAATAGACGTCTATCAGTCATGTATTGCCCCCCAATAGACGTTTATTTCCCCAGTAGTGTATTGCCCCCTAATAGATGGCTATTGCCCCCCAATATGTGCCTATTGCCCTCCAATAGAAGGGCAATAAAGGTCTATTGCCCCCCAATAAACGTTTCGATTACCGAAATGGGAACTAATATTCCTCAAATTACACAAGGTGATTACTGTCACGCCCCTGATTTTTAACACAATTAAAAATCGATATATAACCCCATAATTATACATGCGTGAACGTTCAGCCATCAATACCAAATACCTGGAAAACTTTTTCCCTTTATACAATATACATGTTGATGCCCTGAACCCACTATGTCAATATTGACCCGCCCACAGAGTCATATATTACATAAGCTTATGAATTAAATTGTCAACAACAAGATAAAACGTAAAAGCTCCTCAGAGTTTACTACAAAGCGGAAGTCATAACAATGGCAAAGCCAATCAAATTTGCTTCCTACCAGTTCTGCTGCCGACAAGATACCTCAGCTTCAGCCACGATTTCCCTGACCTGCAAGATTAACCCCTACACATTTTGAATAGTGCACCGGGTTGTCACACAACAAACCCGGTAAGCTTTTGCAAGCCCGTATGAGTAACTCAAAACAACTCACACCAAATTACGGGATAAAAGCCCGCATAACTCACGCCAACACGAAGAAAACCTTTCGACTCAAGAATAAGAAAAACATACCATGCTTCCCAAAACAATACTCTTTTCCAAAAAGGAAATCACAAAAGTCACACCGTGACAAAATCATATAAATTGTTAATCTAACAATTCAAATATGATTAATCGATCCAACCTGGATAAAACACATAAGCACATCAATCATACTTATCGTTAACCTAACAATAGCATATGATTCACAAGTCCTCCCAGGACATTTAAAAGAAAGAATCCCCGAAACCCTCTTTTAAAAACACGTATTCATGAGCATCAGATAGCTCCCCGCTACCCCCCATGATGTACCAACAACAATTCAGTCCAACCTAGACACACAACACATCAACACAGATTCACCACGAAGCCACTAATACCATCTATAGTCACAGTTAATCCCATAACTCCAAGACAATATGGTAACTAGGCTCATAACACAGATAAATCATTGGTCACCATCTGCAACCTATCACCATCTGTGACTCTTGGTTTTCAGACCCCGTCTGGTCTTAGAACCAACCGTTGGTCACCATCTGCGACCCATGCTTTTCAGACCCCATCTGGTCTCAAGTCAACGTTAAGTAAGTCACACCTGACCTGAAAACGTTACGACCATCTAGTTTCCGGCTTTCCCCATCCTTGCTCACCATCTGTGACCATTGGTACAAGGACCAATACATTTAAAATGAGTCACGCTTGACTCCAAAATGTAACATTAAACTCAATACTTTTCAAACAATAGAAAACATCTTTTTCCACAATATTGTTTCCATGAAAAGTCTCATTCAACAATAATATGAACCCATCATGCATATTATTCATCACACATCATCCACAAGAATATATATATTTCACGTAAATATATATATATATATATATATATATATATATATATATATATATATATATATAGACACGTAGTCATTCGCTCAGGAATGCCTACTAATACCAACTATAGTTTGCAGTTAAATAATTAACGCCAAAACAATAATGGTAATTCCGTTCATAATGAACCTTGTGAGATTACTCACATCGAAACTCCCGCTGCGTCTTCAATACAGAACAAAGCAGCCAATCACAATAGCCGTCCAAAGAATACTTTGTCAAGTACCTAAGGAAACACAACTCTGATTCAGTTAACGAATCACAAGGAATAACGTTCGAAACCCTAAATCGAACCAAAATTCCCAAGGTGACGCCAATCGAGACAAAACCACATTCGAGACCTCCCAAAGTCTCCGGAACACTTCCACGATCGATGTGTCCAAGCCACAAGTCGATCCGATGCTTAAATCCTCACGGATCGAATAAATTCACCGATATGAAATGGTAAAAATCATAACAAATCCATTCGAACTCCAAAATTTGCATATTATATATCGAAACGCTCGTATCGACGAGTATAAGACATATAATACCAGAAACAGTCCCATACATGGCCGGAACACCGCCGGAACGCCGCCACAGGAGGAGGCGCACCGCCGCTGGCCAAAACTCATTATTTCACAAAACTCCCAACATCAAAAAGCTTCATCTAAGCATGCTTGTGGATTTTCATAACTAGCTCGAAGTCAGAAAACAAGCATAAAGGGTCGAAAACTACCTCACAAGCCCTGAACAGTAATCCAATCTGAGTTGAACCGATTTCCACGTAAACCGATCAAAACAAACACCATAGATCGATCAAGGAGCCTCCCACGAACCCAAAGATGAAAGCCTGAAGCCTTGACGTCGCCGGAACTGTGTTTTCCGGTCGGGTCCGAAAACACTAGGCTGCACCACCTTTCTCCGTCGCACACAGTAAGAATCGACGTTAGAGAGTACCACAGGGAGGAGCGCACGGAGGAGGCGAACTGATCTGGGTTCGTCTGGTGGTCTGCCGTCGCCGGAGCTCGCCGAAAAATCCGGGTCGGGTCAGTCGAAAAACTCAGACAGTGAGTGAAGGTGAGGTCGAGAGAGAAGAGAGAGAGAAAATGAAAGTTTCCGGAAGAGGAAACTAAATGAAAATAGTAAGTTTCTCTTTCGGGAAACTTCTATTTATACCAAAACGGAAACTTCTTCCGCTGGTAATAACTTTCTCATACGAACTCCGATTTCCGCGTTCCGCATGTCCACGAACTCGTATCGACGCACTCTACAACTTTCGTGAATGAAGTTTTCGGAGAATCTCAAAGTATCAAAAGTCAACCTTAGCAACCCCCCTAAAGTCATACTTTTCGAATAATTATTTGTCCGAAACACTTCCGCTCCATCCACGAATCACGAAACCTTCCAACAACCACTAATTAAATTCCGGAAAATCCTCGGAAAATAAATACGAATTTCCGGGGCATCACAATTACATCAATTCAAAACGTCTATTACCCCCCAATAGACCTTTAACAGACCTCTATTGCCCCCCAACATAACTTTCTTTTTTCTATTTTTCTTTTCTTCTGAGCCTTCTGCCTCCATTTTATTCAAAAAGAAAAAAAAAGACGAGGACGAAGAGGTTATTTGTCAAAGCAAATACCGCGACCTTCACATTTCCTACAGACAAATGGACACAGTTCTATCATAAATTTATCATTATACCGTGTACTCACGTCATTTATCATTATAAGACTTGGTCATGGCATAGAGAGATCTCTAGTTTCGATAGTGCTTGGTGGTATCTATTCTGTAATTAATACACCTGCCCCTTCTCTACAGTTTAACCCTATCTATTCTTGATTGGAATAGAACACAATTTACCATCTCATTTGTATTTGCTAAATTTATTATAGCATTACTCTATGATCCAGATGGAGTCAAACTAACAAATAGAGATCCCACCTCCTGACCCACAGAAGACTTGCTTGTTGCAATTAAAAGAAGACCATGGACCCAAAGCAACGTCAAAATGCCTTCAGCTTTGATCTTCGCCAAAGGTTCACAGCAATCAAGCATTGCGTCTTCCAACTATCTCCGTGATCCTAATCTCACAAAAGAGTCACAGAACTAGCATTAAGCATGATTCCATTTCGCAAAGCTTCAAAAAAAAATAGTTTCTGCAAAATTCAGGCATCGCTGGAAAGTGTGGCCGGAGAATGAGGGCAAATTCGACGAAGAAGTCGCGGTTATCGGGAAATCCTTGCCGGAGGAGAAGGCGGCACTGCGAGAGAGACTCCACCGACAATGATCTGCAATCCGAGCCCATCTCCGTCGTCGGAGCTCTAAAGCAGCTCGCTAGAGAAGTTGGCGACATAGATTCAGGCCAAGGGAGGAGATGCAGGAGGCCGGCGGTGTCGACTTTCTGGTCCGGAGTCGATATGAAGAGAGAGAGAGAGAGGCTGGTCTGGAGTCGATGTGGGGATAGAGAGAGAGAGATGAGAGAGTGGCATGGCATGTAATTTATTAATTAGGTTGAGGGCAGAATAGTTATTTCTCTTTAAATAGGGTTAGTGGGAATAAAAATCTGTTGGTGGGGTAAGTGAGATAATTTTAGTTCATTTTGGTGCTTTGGGTCAAGAACCCTTTAATTTAAGAAACAAAATATATATAATACAGATAAGACATGCACTTTACTGCTATATAATAAATGGCGAATTTCATTTTACCTCATTGATCTTTACATCCTAAATCATTTGTGCCCCTACACTTTTAATTTCATCATGTGTGCAATTTACCAATTTCAATCAATCTTGTCTAACACTTGGCTTTTTTACCAACTATTGTGTGATGCGTTTTAAAATTGTAGCCACATGCGATATAATTTTGCATGCCACATAGTGAACCGCCATCATATAAGGGAGCCCATTAAAGCTACATTTTCAATTTACAATAAACTTAGCAAAAAAATGAATTATTGGACATGATTGATTAAATTGGAGAGCACTGGGGTACATGTGATAAAATTAAAAGTGTAGGGCCATAACTGATTTAACATGTAAATGTTATGGATGTAAGATGAAATTAGCTCTATAATAAAACTAAGGGAGAGACTCTATGATGTAGGACGAGATTTTAGGCAATTTCAACAAAGAATCTCGAAAAGAAAGAAGCGTCTTCACATCAAGAATAATAATTTGAATATTGAAAACTGGTATTCAAATAGACTTCTTAATAATGAAATTAATCATAAATTACTATTTTGGATATATCAGGATTCTCAAACAAAATCTTGGTTGGGATTCCAATTATATATTTGCGTAATATTCTTTAGTATCTAGGATTTTATTTCTGATTTTTATTTAATGAGGTTTAATTAGGTTTTCTAGTTTTAGTCTATAATAAATTATTCTTTTTGTTTTCTAGTTGTATTAGGTTTATGTTATGTGCCTTATATATAAGACACCTCTTAGATTGTAATTTTCATTCAAGTTATCAATAAAAAACCAAATATTAGAGAAGTTTCTCTATGTTTCTTACGGCTGTGCCCATAATTGCTAGTGGATTCTAGCT
The DNA here is from genome assembly GCF_958449725.1 of Rosa rugosa. Classification (NCBI taxonomy): domain Eukaryota; kingdom Viridiplantae; phylum Streptophyta; class Magnoliopsida; order Rosales; family Rosaceae; genus Rosa; species Rosa rugosa. Next base: position 30,422,436 of record NC_084824.1, read on the forward strand.
CATCTCATATGGCTTTCGACGCTTGACGGAGCCTTTTACTATCGTGTTCACGCTTCCCACATCATTTGGTATCAAAGCGGGTATCGCCCGCTCCTTAGCAGACGACGATCCAAGGGAGAAGTTCACTACCACCAACCTCAACGACGCTGGTCGTAGAGTATCTATCAAAGAAAGTTTTGTTGAAGAGGAATATGCCAAGGGATTCGCCCTAGGACAACCACATCAATCTCAAAAAAAAAAAAAAAAAAAAAGAAGAAGAAGAAGAAGAAACATGGAACGTTGGATATTCACAACGCCGGATTACGACGACTTCCGAACTACATGTGTCATCAAAGACAAGGTATGCTCTGTAATAATTGACAGTGGTCTACAAGAGAACTTTGTAGCAAATAAAGTTGTGGATTATTTTCAATTACCGACAGTGAAGCTAAGAGATCCATACTGGATTCCATTTGGAGAGGATGGATATGCACTAGGCCAAAAAAGTTAACAGACAACGGACCAGATTCGTTGTGTGATTTAGACGATCTCCGTTGTGTATCGGAGTGTTGTGTGATGAAAAATGGCACAACGGTGGAAACCCGTTGTGTGAATCACAAACAGTCAACACTTATTTGGTTAAAACTGTTGTGGCTTCTCTCGGCAGATGGCAGCCACAGTTGCGGCGCAGTCATGCTGCACATGTCATTGGCATCATTCACACAACGAAAGTTGTTTCCGAGCCATTGTATGAAAGGCGAATCAGACAACAGCATTTTATTTTCTCTGTTGTATGAGTTATCCTCACACTTCACTTTTGGAAATTTTATTGTTATGTGTTAGTTTTTAGATTACGTATTCTAGTTATTACAGTTGTGTGATTGTAAATAAGACAACGTATGTTTGTTAGAACCGTTGCATGGTTATATAAGGATTCATTGTGTGAACATCCAAATTGTTACTTCAGACAACATTATTAACATTAGAAATTCTGTTGTGTGATAATCGTCTTTTCTGGATTTTGTGCATTGATAATAATGCTCTATTTTACCTAATGAACAGTGACTAATTGTAAAGAAAAGACACTGGAATCTATGAAATGAGTAATCCAACTCATATTATTTGAAGAAAAGCATTCAAATGTTGAAAGGGAGGATTTCCCAATCATCCAAGCCAACATTGAAAGAAGAAAAGCATTCAACTGCATGCCTATCTACTTGGGACATCAAAAGCTGATACAAATACAAACTATTAATTTGTTACAAAACATGCCACACAGTGCATGAATATTGTACCAGCAGAGAAGCACAAAAATGATGCTTTCCTTCAGCAACAACCTACTTCCTCTTATGCTTTCCTTTAGCTCCTACACATACGCCTTCACGATATACTTTGCCCATTCATTTCGCATCATATCTATGTTTGCTTGGGTATATTGACTGTTGCCTCTCCTCTCCCACTGAATAAACAACTCATAATATTAGCAAATGCATTCCAGCTTCAACAAATGCATTCAACAAAACAAAGGCAAAGAGTAGTAGTCAAGCAACACTCACCAGTCAAGCTAGCTCCTTACAACTCCAGCAATAGCAGCACAACCAACAATAACAGCTCTCCAACAAGAAAACTCTGTCTAACAATAGTCAACTCCTTTAACACAAGCCCATAAAGGTAATTAGAATTTAACATAGGAAAATTTACCTGTATGTACATATCCATCAGGACCATCACCATCTTCATTCAATCCACAAAAGAAAACCAAATACCAAACCCACAAGTAATTAATTTTGGGAAGAAGCGAGGTGCTTGGGACTAATTTTTATAGCTTTGGGAGATATATATAGATGTGTCCCAGAGCTGCCATACTTGTTTCCCACTACATGAAAAGCACCATAGCTATAACCTAAATTTATAATATTTCAGATTTAAGTTTATTAATTGGTTAATGGAACCCCTGAAAGCTTAAGAATTAAGGTTCTATAATTTTGGTGGAAAAACTTGCCCAGTAAAGGCAGAGATATGTAATACTGAGTAGAAGTTTCTCTTATCAATTCCAAGATACTATCAAATTTATAATGGCTGGACAAGCTGCTATCCCTAATAAGAGCTCTTCTCCAATATTCCATGTGACAACATGATGGTACATGCAGCATTGAAAAACATATGAACTGGTAACATAAACCAAAGTCTATCATAAAAAAAACAGACACCAAAGTCAAAAGCATATTTTGCTTATAAAGCTGCATCCATACAAAAGAATCCTTCACAAGTAAAGCTATGTTTTCTGCATTTCACAAATTATGGTTGCAAAACATAGATGAAAGTCTTAATAGAGAAATTGAAAAGCAAAGTACATTTATAGAATACAATAAGAAACTAAAACAGAAATAGAAACGTAGGCCTTAGAAGAAAGAAGAAATGAGTTCTTACATCTTCTGCTTTTAATTTCAATCCCTAGATTTTTTGCTCAGCTACCCTTGCTTGGGCTTCCAGTTGGTCTTTTTTCTTATTCAAAAATATAATGATTTCCTCAACCTGCCAGGAAACAGAAACATTACACATGCAAGAAGATAGAATATATAATTAAGACAATTGACAATCTATAAAAGCAATGTGATCAAACATAGAATCCAAACTCCAATGCTCTTGCATTTAACTCTTTTACTTGAACACCCAATAACTGCCCACCCAACACAAGTGTGAATACTCTCCCCAAAGTTCTAATACAATCATCATGAGTTCCCAAGGAGACATATTACCATTACAAAAGTACAATAGTACATCAACTTAAACCCAAAATCCATCACATCACAGCAAGATTTGTCATGTTTTATAAATGCATCAGATTTCATGGCACATATATTCAGAGAATTATGCATTTAGTTGAAAGCAACTTTAAATCAAAGAATAGCATATGTAGCATCACCAACAATGAACATAAAAGGGTTTTGGTTCTATTACATAAGCATTGTTTATGAACCCAAATCAGAAGCAAAACCAAAATAGAGATAGAAATTCTTCACCTCCTATGCAAAAGCTCAGCTTGTCCAAGCACCAAAGAGCATTAATAGAACACTGCAAAAATCACAAAGATGGTCAATTTCTTATAGCAATGTAACCCAGTTTCATCAAAAACAAAAACCCAAAAACCAACTTAATTACTATATCGTTTACGGGATACAAAGTTGTTAACAGCAACAAATCCCGCAGCAATGCGCGGGTGTCATTTCTAGTTATACATTTACGGGCTAAATACTAGTTAGTACCCTGTGGTTTAGGTCCAAAATCAATTCAGTCCCTGGACTTCTAATTTCATCAAAAACACCCCTGCACTTTCAATTTTGATCTAATAGGTCCAATTCGTTAATATTCTGTTATGGGTTCAAGTTATAGTTGGATTATTTGTTGAAAAACTATTTATTTTTAATAGTAGGACTCACTCCTAAATTGACTATGCAGACCACCTCGACGCCACATCATAAAACATAGGCCATATATGAGCCACATTAACAAGTTAAATAACTCAATTGTCGGAAAACTAACAAATTGGACCTATTAGATCAAAATTGAAAGTGCAGGGGTGTTTTTGATGAAATTGGAAGTTCATGGACTGAATTGATTTGGGACCTAAACCACAGGGTAGTAATTTGTATTTAGCCCTACATTTACTATATACTAAAGTAGCGTTGGTGTTCATTTCTCTTGTTCCTTTACAATTTCATCTAAAATCTCTTATCAATGTTTTCAATCTGGTGGACTGAATCACCAGTTCCTGATCAACTTGAAAATAGAGCTGCAAGGGAGATCTACACATAACTGACATAGGAGATAAAGAGAAAGAAGGCACGTTTGAATGGAAAACCAAAAAAGTAAATAATTACTACTATTGATTAATTACCTCAATCACCGAATGTATTTAAGACTTATTCTTGAAACTGGCATCTCTAATGAGGTAAGCAGAAATATATTTGAAAGCCTAATTGCTTCTTTTTTTGACATCTTTCCATGACAAAGGTCTTCAATATATAGTTGTGCACAGAGGCTGATGCTGAAGAAAGAAATTTCTTTTTGTGACAAAACAGCTTATTTTCAATTATCCATGGCTTTCTTTGTAACTGGACTAACAACTAACAAAAATATAATGAAGTCCTCAGTTTCATAATTATTTTACATATTCACCCATTCGAGCATAAATCTTTCAGAAATTCTGAAACTCAGTTTCATAATTATAACGCTCATCTCCATGTTCTTATGCAAGCCAAAAACAAAACAATCTAATAACCATCGATGCAAGTGCCCATATTCTAAATGTAAAGTACAATGAGATATAAGAAATGACTAACTATCATCTTATCAGAGACAACACCTTATTTTGAATTCCAATATACAATGATATAGCATATAGAAACTATACAATTACATAGGCAAATAGCAGTTTACCAAATAACAAGTTTCAGAAATTTTCAGAAAACTGGTAGCAAAAAAGAAAAATTCACCAACAATCATCCTTGTAGTGCTTTCAAGCACAACTCTCCAGATTTGAACTAGACATGTAAAGGCACAATTTCAGAAAGTTTCAAGTTATTCGAAGTTCAAATGAATCGTCAAACAGAGATCCAAATTGATAGAAAATGCTGATTTCTGCAGAAATCCTGAAACACTGTGTTAACTTCAAAATATCATAAGTATCTCATTTCAAGTTCATTTTGTGTGAAACCAAGTTTAAAACGATCATTGAAGAATCTATTTTAAGATACCAAAAACTGAGATTAAAAGAAGAAGTACAGGTTTTTCGAAAACAACAGAACAACCCACTAGTTCAGCTTGGTGGTTGTCTTTGAGGCATACTATCAATCACATGGTGTGCAATATTTGAACCTTAATCTATTTCAGTTCTAATCATTCTAATGGAGTTACCAAAGCTAAGTAATGGTCAAAAGTGTATTCCATAACAACTTTGAACAGATGGACAGAAATTTTAACACATATAGGTCTCACAATAACACTCATCTGGAAGAACAAAATCAATGATAAAATTATACATACAAGCTTACTGTCTTGCTGAGCTCACACTTTGATGGTGGGCTGATTTGAATCTTCCAACCAAGACACAATTTTGATCAACCCCAATGAAATTATTAAATGAAAGAAGAAGCAAAGAGAGTACTTACAAGACCACAATTTTTCCATCTAAGCATTCAACCCCAAACCAAGAGCAAGGGTCAATATCTCCGTCTTCATCATTCCAATTCGACAAACCACCAAATGGGTCAGTCACTACTCTCTCTCTAAAACTCCAAAGCTAAACCTGCACAAGATACAACCTTTAAGCATTTGCCTTCACTTGGCAAGGGAGGACTTGGAGGCGGCGGATCTGGCTTGGGCTAGGAGCTGGGAGCTTTGATAGTTTGAATGGATAACAGATTTACTTGTGAGTGGGACGCGGAGGTTGGCGTGGAGCCATGGACTTTATATTTCAGGGAGAGAAGAAGACTAAGAAAATTGTGTAACCAAGAGCAAGGGTCAATATCTCCGTCTTCATCATTCCAATTCGACAAAGAGCATTAATAGAACACTGCAAAAATCACAAAGAGGGTCAATTTCTTATAGCAATGTAACCCAGTTTCATCAAAAATAAAAACCCAAAAACCAACTTAATTACTATATCATTTATGGATTGAAGAAATCACAAAGGGTTTCGGTTCTTCTTCTCACCTTCCGAACAACTGACGAAATCTATTATCAAACCTAATATTCAATAACTCAGAGGTATCCCAAGATATAAAGTACAAATAACCTTAACTGAAGAAGGCGAAAACCAACATACCAAATCGATTGCTTCGAGAAAGCCCTAAATCGAGTTGCTCAGAAATCCCCAAAATGAAGAACCCTAATCAAAACCCCTTTCTCCTCCACCTTCTTCCCAATACAAACTAAGTTGAACTCTAATCAAACTGAGGAGAATCGAACCCAAATTGAACCCAAACCAATGAGTAGAATCGAACCGACATTGATGGGTAGAATCGAACCGTCCATACGCAAACTGAGGAGAGGTTGCAGGATGCCGATGATGGTGTTTTGATGAGAGAATACGGTGGTGAGTTGAAAATGGTGACAGTTTACGGAGAGAGGTTGCGGGGATAGTGAGAGATTGTGAGTTTTTGGTTTTGGTAGAGATTGTGAGTTCTTGGTTTTGGTAGAAGTTATTTCTCTGTGTCAGAAAAGGTTGTGTTATTAATTTGTCCAAGTCAAAACCCAACACTCCTTTTATTTTTTATTAATGCATCACACAACAAACACATCCCAATATGTTGTCTGATCGTCTACAATTTAAATTTCAGATTAGGTTACAAGGAGGGAAAGTTCCCGCGCAGCCGCTCTATGTACAATGGTTTTGGTGCTACGATAAACAAGTTTCATTCAGACAACAGAAATAAGGTTTTTACGTTGTAGGATCCTCAAACCATGACCTATATAAGTTCTCTAAAATTGTACGTTTTGGGGTAGAAGGAGCAACATTTGGGGGCACATCTAGAATTGCCAATAATATCTAATTTAATCAAACAACACAAGTCCAAAACTGTTGTATGATAAATTGCAACCTAGTATCACACAACAGGTATAACCATGATGTTGTACAATGTAGTACATATTTGGACCCAAATTTGTGTCAAGCTAGGCGGGAAATCTGCCACTCTTTTTTTAATCATTCACACAACAAAATATTCTTGCCAGTGTTGTGGAATCACCTTCTCCATGAAAACATCAAAATTTTTATGGCCTTATACAACGTATGGTTCTTAGTCATGTTGTGTGATTGACTTTCCATCATCACACAACAATTTTTTTTTTCGTTGTGTAAAAAGTGTTGTATATTGAGGTTATTGGCCTAGTGATGCACAAGTAACAGAGATTTGTAAAGTTCCTGTCTCTATGGGAAAATTTTATAAAGAAGAGATTACTTGTCATGTGATGGACATGGACGACACTAATGTGCTTTTTGGAAGACCATGGCATGAAAGCGTCAAAGGTGGTTATTGCAAAGACAACACATATTTATTTAGGTGGGAGTCGCACAAAATTAAAATCAAGCCTAGAAGGAAGAACGTCAAGAATGACCATCCTGAGGTGTGTGAAAAGGAACATGAAGAAGCAACTTTGAAGATTGAAGAGAAACTCATTAAGGATAAGGAAGTTGATTCATTCATCACATCGATATCCATGTCATGCATGCCTAATTGTGTTCAAGATCAACCCAAGGAGAAGTCATTGCCCATTCCTTTTAAAGTGGAGGAGTTCGAGTTTCAAGATGCTTATTCTAAACTTGTCTACGGTATTGGATTCATGGTGATACCTTTTAATTTCGAGAATATTGAAGTTGATGGCTTATCATGTTTTATTCCTAGTAATGATCGAGCTGCATTCAAGAGGAACTCGAGGTCGAGTTCTTTTCAAGTGGAGGAGACTGATGTAGGACGAGATTTTAGGCAATTTCAACAAAGAATCTCGAAAAGAAAAAAACGTCTTCACATCAAGAAGAATAATTTAAATATTGAAAACTGGTATTCAAATAGACTTCTTAATGATGAAATTAATCATAAATTACTATTTTGGATATATCAGGATTCTCGAACAAAATCTTGGTTGGGATTCCAATTATATATTTGCGTAATATTCTTTAGTATCTAGGATTTTATTTCTGATTTTTATTTAATGAGGTTTAATTAGGTTTTCTAGTTTTAGTCTATAATAAATTATTATTTTTGTTTTCTAGTTGTATTAGGTTTATGTTATGTGCCCTATATATAAGGCACCTCTTAGATTGTAATTTTCATTCAAGTTATCAATAAAAAACCAAATATTAGAGAAGTTTCTCTATGTTTCTTACGACTGTGCCCGTAATTGCTAGTGGATTCTAGCTCATCTCATATGGCTTTCGACGCTTGACGGAGCCTTTTACTATCGTGTTCACGCTTCCCGCATCATTTGAATCCCGATATATCCAAAAGAGTAATTTATGATTAATTCATTCATTAAGAAGCCTATTTGAATACCAATTTCCAATTTTCAATATTCAAATTATTCTTCTTAATGTGAAGACGCTTCTTTCTTTTCGAGATTTTTGGTTGAAATTGGCTAAAATCTCGTCCTACATCAGTCTCCTCCACTTGAAAAGAACTCGACCTCGAGTTCCTCTTGTATGCAGCTCGATCAACTTCAATATTCTCAAAATTAAAAGGTATCACCATGAATCCAATACCGTAGACAAGTTTAGAATAAGCATCTTGAAACTCGAACTCCTCCACTTGAAAAGGAATGGGCAATGACTTCTCCTTGGGTTGATCTTGAACACAATTAGGCATGCATGACATGGATATCGATGTGATGAATGAATCAGCTTCCTTATCCTTAATGAGTTTCTCTTCAATCTTCAAAGTTGCTTCTTCATGTTCCTTTTCACACACCTTAGGATGGTCATTCTTGATGTTCTTCCTTCTAGGCTTGATTTTAATTTTGTGCGACTCCCACCTAAATAAATATGTGTTGTCTTTGCAATAACCACCTTTGACGCTTTCATGCCATGGTCTTCCAAAAAGCACATTAGTGTCGTCCATGTCAATCACATGACAAGTAATCTCTTCTTTATAAAATTTTCCCATAGAGATAGGAACTTTACAAACCTCTATTACTTGTGCATATTTATCCTCTCCAAATGGAATCCAGTATGGATCACTCAGCTTCACTGTCGGTAATTGAAAATAATCCACAACTTTGTTTGCTACAAAGTTCTCTCGTAGACCACTGTCAATTATTACAGAGCATACCTGGTCTTTGATGATACATGTAGTTCGGAAGTCGTCGTAATCTGGCGTTGTGAATATTCAACGTTCCATGGTTCTTCTTCTTTGTTTTTTTTTTTTTTTGGATTGATGAGGTTGTCCTAGGGCGAATCCCTTGGCATGGTCCTCTTCAACGAAACTTTCTTTGATAGATACTCTACGACCAGCGTCGTTGAGGTTTGCGGTAGTGAACTTCTCCCTTGGACCGTCGTTTGCTAAGGAGCGGACGATACCCGCTCTGATACCAAATGATGCGGGAAGCGTGAACACGATAGTAAGAGGCTCCGTCAAGCGTCGAAAATCATATGAGATGAGCTAGAATCCACTAGCAATTACGGGCACAGCCGTAAGAAACATAGGGAAACTTCTCTAATATTTGGTTTTTTATTGATAACTTGAATGAAAATTACAATCTAAGAGGTGCCTTATATAGGGCACATAGCATAAACCTAATACAACTAGAAAACATAAAGAAGAATTTGTTGTAGACTAAAACTAGGAAACCTAATTAAACCTGATTAAATAAAAATCAAAAATAAAATCCTAGATACTAAAGAATATTACGCTTGGAATCCCAATCAAGATTTTGTTCGAGAATCCCGATATATCCAAAAGAGTAATTTATGATTAATTCCTTCATTAAGAAACCTATTTGAATACCAATTTCCAATATTCAAATTATTCTTCTTAATGTGAAGACGCTTCTTTCTTTTCGAGATTTTTGGTTGAAATTGACTAAAATCTCGTCCTACATCACTCTAATGAGGACCTTTAATATAAAGACTTCATGAAGACTTTTTGATCAATGGTTGTGACTCGTGAGACCAACTTTTTGATCTCATTTTGGCAAATTAACCATTAGATGTTGAGATATACATGAGTATATCACTTCTAAAAATTTTCTTCCAAATTACTAATCGTTAAGGTACCAAACTGGATTAAACTAATGAACAAACCAAATCTGTCAAACCTGAATCTTTCATGTTCAAAATGATAAATTACAACTATGAATGCCTCAACGATTTACAATTTAGTTGAAAAATTTGCATAAATGATCTACTCATGAATATCTAAACATTTGACGGTTGATATGCTGAAATGTGATCCAAAAGTGTGTCTCACAACTGTTAATTGAAAAGTCCTCATTAGAGCCCTACCCATAAAACTAAAGCTTTATTAAAATTGGTTGCAATAAATTTTAGTTTCGAGTTTTCGACTTGCTATTTTGGCAATTTTTTTGCACAATCCACCCACCATCTCCTTTTTTATTCTCTTTGTTTCCATCTCAAACATAGGTTCATCATTTTTATTCTCTATAGGTTTTAGTCTCCAATAAAAGTATGTCTTGTTCAGTTTTTGGGTTCACTTTGATTTATGGGCTTAAATGTATACGTGGATGAGCATGTCTTGTCCGTATAAGTGATCTTTTGAGTCTATGCAACATTTAGACCAGTTGCATTATTTTTAATTGGATATTTTCCTGTATACCCAGAAACACCATGTATTTTGCCCACTTGCACCAACAAGTTTGTTTTGTACTCCATTACACAAATCTCCTAGGAAAAGACCTATAAGGGTAGTTCTATTTAGGATAGTGCCTATTGTATCCTATGTTGACTTTTGAGTTTGGATTTTACTATTTTCTTTGAAAAACATAATTTCAAGCCTCTGAGAAAAACAAAACTAGCCTTCAACATGCCCAAGTTTTTCACCTAATGGATCCCTGCTTAACGGTTACTTTAACAGGTGGAATCACTGCTGCTTGTTTCTATCCTAAGCTAAAACTAGTACTTCCTTTGAAACAGAAAATCTAAACTTCCAAGTTCTACAAGATACAAGCAGAAAACAGATAAACCATATAAACATAAATCATTATGAACTTGAAAAATTTTGACTAGTGGATGAGCAATCTAGAATTATTTATTTAAATATAATTACAAGCTGAGAACTCAGAGCCTCATTCTTAGGTAAACAGCTAAAAGCTGTTTAGCTATCCATGTGAATGATTACATATACTTACTTGAAATGAAAGCACACTACTCCCCACTAGAAGGGAAGGAAAGAGCACACTGCTACTATGGCTTTCTTAATTCTTGAGAGAAGACTCTTCTGCTCAATTTTCTGATGCCATACAAACTGAACCTAAGGCTCCTTTTATAGGGAGTAGAACTCAAACTAAAATTCAAAACATCAAAATATACAACACAACTCCATTATTTTATGCTCTCGTGAGTGCTTCGGATGATTGAGGTCGATTGACAAAAAGTAGATTCCTTTAGGTGAAATGTTTTTCACCTTCGTCTTTTTGAAAAGCAAAAGCATCTTTAGGAAAAAACCAAAGTTGCTTTCGGTGCTTTCTACTGTTCTACACCTGCTTTCACATGTTTTCATATGTTTCAGAATTATGGCCAAGTTGCTTTCCATCTTGGCTTTGGTTCCATTTTCCTCTACGTCTGTATCTGTATACATTTTGTAGTGGTTTTCGTTTTCAAGTTTTTCGATCCACTGTAAACAGGCTAACGTGGAATCGATTTCTTTTCTCTTGAGGGATGAAAAAAGGTCACTGCTAACAACTTCAAGATGATCATATGCAGTGATTATGATTTTCTCTCCTGCTGCCAGGAATGTATTTTCGGTGTCTTCTTCGATGATCTTTTTGATATATTCTAGAGACATAGCTTTCATCCAAGGAATACTAGAATTTGGTTGGCCATTATATCCCACACATGAGGCTGAAGATATCTTCCTTGAATAATTCTTATATAATGATATGGAGAAATATACTCTACTTCACCATTTTTCTTCTGAATCAATTCTGGTGGAGTGGATCTAAACTTCAACCTAAGAATGCAGTCATTTTTCCTAACATTTTTGACTGTATTGACTATGATGAGTGGCAGTTCGTTGAGATCATCATTAGTTTTAGTCGAGAGATTATGAACAAAACCATTTTCAACAAGCCAAAGCTTGTGTTCTTGAGGATGTTCACTCTGAACATTGACTACATATCTTCCAACATAAGGTCCAGGGACAATGAAGAGGGTTGGAGGAAGACATGAATCATAATTATGACTTCTTATAAGATTATGAAAGTCGAACCAGTCTGATTCTTTCAATGCTAAAACAGGAACTTTAGCATTTTCAGGATCTTCAAGATACTGGATTTTTTCATTATGAACAACACTCTGCTGTGTATTTCCATAAAATTCTTCAAACTGTGATCTGGCATTTTCATGGAGTTCTTCAGCTAGGGCGAACAAAGCTGGAAACATGAGTCCACTGTCTCTTTCCTGAAAAGCATATAAAAGATTATCTAGAATAGCTTTCTGGTGATATGCTAATCTTCTGCCAGTTCGAAACACAGGGTCTTTGAAAGTTTTCAATTCATAATTAAAAATATTTATAACTCCAGATGGAGTTATTTTGCTTTTTGGCAAAGCAACAGCCGTCAAAGGTCTTGATGAGCCTTAACCGTCTGCCGTTTGAGACGAGCTAGCTAATCCTTTACCTTGGGATTGTTCAGTTGTGGCTAGTCTTTTTGGACCTAGCAGAAAGCTTTTGAGGATCTTTTCTTTAGACTCCTTAGGATTTTCAGGTTCTTTTGTTTATGGGATTGCGACCTTTATCGTCTTCTCTTCGGCTGAACATTGTTATTTCTCTTATCAGGGCGTCTGGAAGATAGTTCTTGTTTCCTGCAATTAATTCAACATTATAATCATATTGGTTAAGAAATAATTGCCAATTTGCTAATCTTCCTCTATCATCAGCTTTATCAAGTTTAAATTTTTTGAATTTTTTTACTCTAGCACAATCGGTGCGTACAATAAAAGGTTTTCCTAAGAAAGCTGGTGAGTTCAAAATTGTTTTCTTGACAGCCTAGATTTCTTTTTCTCCTGTTGGATAATTTTGTTCTGCAGGGCTGAACTTGTCGCTACAAAATTTACAGATCTTTAATTTTCAATGTTAGTTCTAGGAGTTTTTACCAGAACAACACCGGACCAGTAATTATCACTAGCATCAGTTTGGAGAATAATTTCATCATTTTCTTCCGGTTGTTGAAGAGGAGGGAGATTCTTGCAGAGAGATTTTATCTGCTTCACAATTTTTTCATCATCTTCTATGAAGTTCCATTTTCTTTTGGAACTTGTTTAAGGAGATAACATTGCTGTTAGTTCTGAGATTTTGGGAATGAAATATCTCCCATAGTTAATTACTCCTAAGAATCTTTCTAGACTCTTAGCATCAGGAATTTTGTCTGGGAATTTTCAGATTTTCTCCAGGATATGGGGTTGGAGTTTTATTACTTCATTCTTTATACCAAGAAAATCTACTTCATTTAGGATCATAAAGGTGTTTCATGTGTTCTTTTCTGTTTTTGGAGAAGACAAGGATGTCATCAATGTAGACGACGCAGAATTCAGCAACATGTTTAAAGATGTCATCCATCTTTCTCTAGAAGATTGAAGGGGGCTTGTTTTAGGCCAAAGGGCATTACTAACCATTCGTAATGACCTTGTGGTGTTCCGAATGTAGTGAGAGGAACACTATCTGGATGCATCTTGACTTGCCAAAAACCCGACTTTGCATCGAATTTTGAAAGACTTTAGCTCCTTTGAGCTGATTGATCAAGACTCTTGCTTGAGCTATTTGGTAACCATCTTTAACAGTCTTCTTATTGACATCTCTGTAGTCAATCACCATTCTAGCTTTTCCTCTAACATTTTCTGCATGATTTCTCACGTAGAAAGCTGGAGCATGATGAGGACTAGTAGCTGGTCGAATTAATCTCTTGTTCGGGAGATCTTCTATATCTTTTCTGTATTCTTTTTTATCTTCCTCTTTATACTGAGGAATGGCTTTGACATGACATATAGCATTCATATCATGTAATCTTAATTCACAGACCACTGGGTCTTTTCCCCAAAATTTCTGAGGGTCGACATCTACATTATGTTCGAGCATTTTCTTGATTTTATCAAGAGTAGGGATTTTCTGAGATTCAAGCTTATTTTGAAAATGCTTGATGTTGTGCTCATGGATGAAACTAGTTTCTTCATCTCCACTAGTTTTTTCTTCTTCTTCGTCAGAAGATTCTTCGATAAGCAATTTTTTTTGTTGCTTAATTTGAAGCACAGGTTCAAATCTGGGCTTATAGGGCTTATGATCACCACTATTTCGTTGCAATTTCTGATATCAAGTAGTAAAGTTTGGACCTACTACACTTTTGGCTTGGGTAAGTATATCGGCCCAAAACATTCTATCTCCTTTTCTGAAGCCCATAGCTTCTTCATCTTGAACAAGCCTCTGTTAGAGAAGGAAATCATTTACCAACAATAAATCTGATCCTTGGCCTTCTGATTGCCAAAGAGTATTGATGATAAATGTTCCTCCACCTATGGTGATGTGAACATCTCTAGCTACCTTTTCATGGTTAAGTGGCTTCCATCAAACTGGACACCACTAGCTATTCTTTTATTATCTTCTTTCCAGAGTTCTTCTGGAATTGCAAATCTTTTTGCAACTGTGAATCCTGATCCATTATCTACAAATGCATGTAGATGATATTTTCTGTGATCAGGGAATTTTAATCCAATCTCTATGTAATTGCTGTATTTACTAGTAAAGATGATTATTGTTGAAGCTCATTTTCTTTAGCTTGTTCTTGTGGTACGAATGGTTTACATTCTTCTGGAACGTTTTCTGGTTCAACCAATTCTATATTCTCATCGATTTCTTCGATTATATTTTCTTCCTTTGTTTTTGAGGAAGATTCAGTAATTTCTTGGAACAAAACTTCTAATTTATTCTCTTTTTGTTCACTGAGATATTCTTTATATTCTTGTTCTATTAATTGGCTGATAAGGCCATTCCTTATTTTTCTTCTTGCTTCAGTTATGAAGCATTCTTTGTGATAAGTCTTTTTTGACTCTTTACAAAACATAGGAAGTCCATCCTTTTCATGACACAGGCAGTAGTCACAAATGAATGTACCAGGGTTAACCTGATATGAGGACATTAGTTTTTCTGTCTTACTTTCTTCCCAGTTTTGGACTTTAAGAGCATTCATCTGTCTAGATTCTAGATATTCTATCTCAGAATCTAATTCAGAGTCAGATGAATATTCTTTTTCTTCAGACCAGGCAGAGTATACTGACCTGTCATCATCTTCTTCATCAGAATAAGCTATTTCATAGCCTTTCATATTTGTTGTTTCTACTATAGGCTCATATTTTTCAGCTTTACATAACCAGCATCTGCAAGGTTTCTTGCCTGGTTGTCTATCCTGATGGTTCTTTTTCTTGAAGAATTTCTTTTTCGGATCTCTATCTTGTTTCTTGAAGTTAGAGCTTTTCTTAAACTTATAATATTTTTTGTTTTCATTCTTTCTGAACCGTTTTGAATACTACTTGTCTTTTCTTTTTTTACGAAACTTGGATTCATGACAACCCCAGTTGGTAGGCATATCCAGTATTCCGTAACAGAATTTTTTTACTCATTTGAGCTGTTTCTTGGCCATTTTGTCTCTAAGATTTGCTTTGCATTGTTCTTTTAGCAATTGACTGATTCTATCGACAATTCCTCCAACTGAAAATCTTTCAATTGGTTTTTCAGCTATGCTTTCTCTCACAGCTGTTCTCCATGGTTCATGAAGTTTCCTGTGTAACAGGTTTACTAGATCAGTATTTTCTAGTTCACCTATTGTACAGTAGTATTCTTGGAATTCATTTAGATACTCTTCAAAATATCTCATGTCACAAATTTTGAGAGCATAAATATTTGATTTGGCCGATTATTTGGCCTTTTTACTTAGGTTCGAGAAATCTCCACATAATTGATCGTATAGAGGTACTGCAAAATCATATGGTGATTTCGAATTTTTTATTTCTTCTAGCCATTCTCTTCCTCTGGCTGTTTCTTTGAAAGACAAGTAATATTTCTTGGCGACTCCTGTAAGGGTAGTTTCAAAATATACATGGAGATCTAGTGCTTCTAATTTTCCAAGGGTGAGAGCAGCAGCCATCATGAGGCTATCTACCCATTGGTCAATAGCTTTTCTTTTATCTAGAGCTTTGTGTAGATTTAGCCATATACCATAATTTGTGATTGGCACTAGGCATATTGTCCTCTGGGACAAATCTTTGAGAATTTCTTTCTTTGTTTTTGCCTGTAGGGGCTTTCTGTATAGGGAGTTTCAGTTTTCCCTTTTCTCTGATGATAAAAGTTTTGGAATTGGAGTTTTCTCCGTCTTCCATTTCTATATCTTGATAAGGAAAGATTTTTCTAACCTTTCCTGGTTTGAAAATTTTCATTTCTTCGATCAGTTGTTCTAATCGTTAAGTATTTTTGCAAGATTCCGCTTCATCAAAGAGTTCATAGAGCTTTTTTTCTCTAAGCATATTTACTGGTCTATTTAGATCAGCTTCTAGTTCTTCTTCTGTAATTGGATCTGTTGGTTCTTCTACAACAAATTTAGTGCCACTAGTACTTGCTTCTCTAGTACTGTTGCATCTTCTGAAATTTCTATTTATCCTGATATTTTCAGGACCAACATCACCTTTTCTGTGATCATCGAATTTTAGACTGATATCTCCAGTCTTTCTGCTTTCATAGATCGCTCCTTTAGCACTTTCTGGTGGTTTCTTTGGACCAGATAATTTCCATTCAATAGGGAAAGTTACTTCATTCCACGTAACTTTGTGAATTTGTTGTGAATAGTTCTTCTGACTGGTGAGAAATCCAGTAGTAAGACCTGGGATATTTGATATCCTTGTCTTAGGTTCTACTGTGGTACTCATCAGTTTATAGTATATTCTGTAGTCTATTGCAAGTTCTTGCATATTCTCTTTTATAGTTATGCAATCTGTCTTGACTCTCAATCGTAGACAGTGAGCAGCATCTTTTAAGCTGGTTGAGAAATTTGAAAAACAGTTGAAAAATGTCACTTGATTGCATAAAGATGCTTGAAGTGTTTCCAACAGACTAGCTTGAAAATCTGTTAGTCTATTGTCTTGTAAGACACATAGAACTGAACAGTTTATGCCTTCTCGCGCAAGAAGTTTTATGCCAACTTGGACTGCTCCAATGTGCATAAATTGATAATTTTTTGCCTTTGCTCTGGCAACTTCCTGAGGAGTGATCATTAAGAGATCTGTTTCTCCTGTTGTAGAGTGAGTTGTAAATTCCAATAATTTGAAATGATGGCTATCCATCAGTTCAAACTTTCCTCTTTTATAGATTTGTTTGAATTTCACCTCCTGTTTTATTTCATTGTATTCGAATTCTTCTGCATTTAGGAGTTGTACTCCTTTCCTTTTTCCAAGGATGCTCATTATTTTGACATCTCTTGCTACAAGTGCTTTGGTCTTTCATATTTGATACTAGTCAGACTAGTAGAAGGTTCTAGAAAAATCATGTTTGGAGTAGGATTCTTCTCAGGTTTTTCTAATGGTTTGAAGCCATTAGATTTTTTGGATTTAACTGGAGGCTTTTTCTTATCCTTCAGTAAATTTTTCATAGAATCATCAATTTCTTGTTGTTCATTGATTTTTCTGCCAACACTTGTTAGCTGTTCTTCTTCCCTTTTAGGAAGTTCTTTAATATAATCTATTTTGTACTCCAATTTTTCTAATTTGGGGATTATATCTGGTACTTTTTCTATATGGTCTTGACATCTAGATAATTCTTTTATTAGATGATGTTTCTCATCAGAAGATTTTAATAGAGAATTCAAGTTCTCTACTATCAATTCAGACATTGTCCCCATTGGGGCTTCCCTTTTGAGTTTTTTCAACAAGCTCTGATACCAGTTGATTTCGGTCCAAGTACTTGCTTGTCTAGTACTGTTGAAATTTCTATTTATCCTGATATTTTCAGGACCGACATCACCTTTTCTGTGATCACCGAGTCTTATGAGCATTGGTTACAGACTCGATGATCACAGAAAAGGTGATGTCGGTCCTGAAAATATCAGGATAAATAGAAATTTCAGAAGATGCAACAGTACTGGAGAAGCAAGTACTTGGGTCGGACGGGCTTGTGGTGGTTGTACACACCCCGGCGAGGGCATCGGGCAGAGTCGTTTCGCGGCAGGACGGAGGTTGGGGTCGATGAGAGCGCGCCTACATCTTTCTCAGGTTTCGATGGTGGTTGCTTCTGGATTTGCGGCGTGGCTGGGGCTGGAGATCGCACCAGCGTTGGATTTCTGTCGGATCGAGGAGGCGTATTTCGCCGGTTGGATGGTGTGGAGGGATCTACGGTCGGCTGTTGCAGATCGGTGGATCGACGACGGCCCTCTGCTGCTTGTTTCGGGTCCTGTCGTAGACTCTTGGGTTTCCGGTGGTTGCGTCTACGGTGGAGCGCGCGGGACGGCTAGTGGTGGAGCGTCGAACCTGGGGATCCGACGTTGGTGGTGGAGCGGCTGGCATGGGGGGGGGGGGGCAGCGACGGTGCAGGTACAGGGCCTGACATGGGCCTGGGAGGTGCACGTGTTTCTTGTTGGGCTAGATCTTCGGGCCTGGGAGTCCCTTGGGTGGGAGATAGGTAGTTGGGGCGGGCTTCTGGTTTTGGGCCCTTGCTGGTTGTGTGTTTGTTTTAGTTGGTTGCTGTTTTTCTTTTGTCTTTCCGCAAATAAGTCCCCCCTCTGTCGAGGTTGGGTGGTTAGTGTCATGAGTTCTGGCGAATGGTTTGGATTGGACAGCTGGTTTAGGGTTCACAGGACCCAGTCTGCCGGCTTTTGGCCGTGCTCTTTTTTACCAGCCTGTGCTGAGGTTTCCGGGAGATCCTGGGATGGCCCACCCAATAGATATCTATTGTGGTTTGATCCCATCCCCGTCACTGCTGTCTATTATGGTCTAGCTAACCCGATTAGCCATCCAACTCAGCATTCGTCGTTGAAATCATTGACATATCAGTGTAGTGTCTTAAGAGTAAGTATGCGTAGTACTAGTCACTTGCAGCTTTACTCGATTGTAAACCCGTGTTTGGGTGCTGTAATTGCGGCATTGTTGTAATTGCAGTTTTAATGAATGATATTTCACTTGATCAAAAAAAAAAAAAAAATAGAAATCAATTTGGTCTATGAGAGTTTTAATTTCTAGCGTCTTAACTAGAGTCTGCACAATACTTATAGCCATATAGGCTGAGAATCACTTTTATTCGTGACATCTTGTGAAATAAAAAGCCTAGTGCGAAAATTTAAGTGAAGGCTTACTAGTTATAAGTTTAAATAAACCTACATTGAGAAAAATGCAGAAATTTTCATAATAGAAGAAAGAAAAATAAAAGAAAAGAAGTTTTGTAAAGAAAAGAAACCAAAAAAAAAGAAAAGAATAAAAAGCGCTGAGAGTGGTGTTGCGGGAGGTCGAACAAGGGATCCAAACTAACTGTGCTGCAGCACAATTTGGTAATATTGGCGTGTCTCTCTCTCTCTCTCTCTCTCTCTCTCTCTACACACACCGCTCACTTACGTGGCATGAATTAAGAAACAAAATGATAACAACCATTTGATTTTAAATGAATGGATCAAACGGATACAATAGCAGAACCATTAAAAATTAATTTTCTTTGACCCATTATCCAATCCTGTCTCTTTGGTCACAGAGCCTCAGTCAACCAAAGACTTACACGGATTGAAATATCCGATATATCCTCCTATATCTCTCTTTCAAGAGAGACTGATATATTATAGGGAAAAAATATTTTATATTCCACCGTTTCTGCGAAATTTCTCCGATATCATCAAATATCCTCAATATATAATATATTTAGAATATATCCTGATAAAATGAAACAATATTTGTAAAGTTTGATGGAAAAAAAAAACTCTGTTATTCACAAAAGGAATCAATGGGAGAATGGCAGATTGCTCAAGTGGGCTGTTGGGTGTAATCATAAGAAACACTTTCAATTTCTTTCAGAACCTGTAGTTCCCCTTCTTGCTCTAAAAAAGAAGAAAGACTTGTAAGAAATCGCCGGATAGGTTGGTCCAACCAAGAAAGACATGGGAATCTCACAGGAATGAGTCACAAAGTGAATTGTAATCCCCTGTTATTCACAAAGAAACATACATTATGGAATATGGAGGTTATTTTGGGGTCTAAAATTTTAACAACGATTTTTAGTCAGGATATGACCTAATAAAGAGGCAAATTAACCTGTTTGGGAAACATACCTCGAAGTGAAACCTTTGAAGGCAGATTTGGGTGAAGCGAAATCCCCTTAAGGCGAATCTAGTTGATGAGAAATTCTCTCAAGGCGAATCTAATTGAGAAGTAATTCCTTAAATGCAAATCTATGTAAGGAGAAATCTCCTCAAAGAGAATCTGAATAAGGAGTATTCCCTTCGAGGGGAATCCAAGTGAGGAGTGGAATTCAGATGAGGGCAAATTTCCTCAAACGAATATGGGTGAGCAAAATTCATGATGGAGCAATATTAGCAAAAGAAAACAATCTTGATGGAGTCATGCTTCAAAAAGTAACTCACACACTTCATCTTTCTAAATTAGATTGACCTCAATTATATGAAGGTTTCAGATGAGGAGAATATACTATTGTGTTATGATCCGCACAAGAGTGTAAAAAAATAAGGTGCAACTATATGAATCATTAGGTATTGTGTAGTATCTGTGACATTGTCTAGTCTGTACCAGAACAGCTGGTCATGGTGCTTAAGAAAATATTGTTTATGGGAGGACGATTAGAGGTGCAACTGATGATCAAAGTATCTCATCTGATGTTTCTTCAGTTGCCTTAAGTTTTGACTCTCTAGTTAAGGCACAAAGTGCAGTGGGATCTCAAATGAATCTCATGAAGGCAATAATCAATTTGGCTATGACGCTTATGGATATAATCAATGTGGAGAAGTACATGATTAGTCATCCACTTGGATTCATCCTTATTATCCTCTTATAGGGAAACAGTCGACAGCTCCAAAGAGATTTATAACTATCATGTTCATCACTATAATTCGTACTATATGGGTCATATGTCTTGGTTTGATTATTGTACTTTCATAGACCAGCGAGCAACTTTTCAACCACCTAAAGTCTCTTTTTAGATGTAGATGAAGTGTCCTTTTTTTTTTTAAGAAGAGGAATAAGAGCTAACTCAGCGCTCTTACCCAAATTTATTGATAAATAAAGAAAAGATACATAGTAAGGGGGGCTATGCCAATACCTAAGAAAATACAAGCTGAACAAGTGCAGCTGAATGTAACGATTACTAGTACAGAGAACAAACAACTGAATATAACAATTACAATAGTTAAAGAAGAAACTAATCAACTACCCAAAACGATAGTTAGTGCCTGATGTCAAATCACGTCCGTATAGACCTATAACAAAAGAAGGGACTTTAATGTACCAAATAGGACCCATATTGGTAGCTCCAAAGTCAGCCAATTTGTCAGCCAATGCATTTCCTTCCCTATAGATGTGACTTACTTTAAATTGCATGAGTTGCAGACATTGCACGCAATTAGCCCACGCCACCCTTAACTTCCAAGGAACCAACTGAGGTGCCTTGAAGTAGTGGACTACTAGAACATAGTTTGTTTCTAGCCAAAGCTTTTGCCAACCCTTCTCTGAGGCCACCCTTATAGCTTCCATAACCGTCGAAAGTTCAGCCTCAATTGCACTAGAAACAATAATTCTAAGTGCAAAAGCACCCCTAAACAAGCCCTCTGAATCCCTGAATACTCCACCAAAACCTGCTGCTTGAGGTCCTTTGAAAGAACCATCAGTGTTAACTTTTAACCAATCCCCTGAAGGAGGACACCAGTTAACTTGGATAAACCTTGGAGCTTTTAACCTCAAAGGTGAACGACCAAGTAAATTAAAAACTGGCAGCGCTCCAGCTGAGTTTGTGAAGTAGGATAAGTAGAGGGAAACATAATCTTTTAGAGAAAGTAGAAAGAAATGCTTGAAAATAGATGTAGATGAAGTTAACATTCATATCTATTTATATTTATATGCAAATCCAATAAATTGACTCTTTCAAAAAAGATATATTTTTCAGAATATTCCCGATATTTTCGATATCTCCTTTTTTCAAAGTTCCGATAAATTTCTAAAAACTAATATTTTAATCCTTAGACTCAATCACTCCTGAGTTTCTTCATTTTCTTCCTCCCGTCTCTTTGATCTAATCCATCATATTCCATCTATTGCTTTAGTTCGAACACCAATGTGAAGACAACAAACACCTTGAATACTTTCTCCACCTGATTAGATGTTTTGCCGGATCATAGGATTCAATTTAGATCAAATTGATGCTTGGTTTCGAAGAAGATCACATCCATCCACAAAATGCAGCAAAGAAAATAAAAGAAAAAATACCTCAAAACTTAGACTGTGAATAACCTCAAAACGATCTGAGTGTCTGGGTGATTCTTCTTCTTCTTCTTCTTCTTCAGGTTCTGATTCGGTGCCTAAGCACAGATTGTCAGATTGGAGACCTGACGGATTGAAATTGGACGATCAATTGAGGAGGGGTAATGCATCAGTGGTCATCGATTATCGATGGTGGTCGTTGGCGATAGATGGTGATCACCAGTAATCGTTGGCGGTCGCCGGCAATCGGAGAAGTTTGGTGGTGGAGCGGTTCAGATGGTGGGGAGATGAACAGGACGAGTAAGAGAGAGAACTGGTGTAGAGTTCAATCGTGTAGGGTGTTTTATCATTAATTTTTATTGTTTAGGTTATATATATTTTAGGGGTTTTGAGCGAGGAATCTCCATCTTTCCTTGTAAAAAAATTTCAAAGTGGCGCCCTCTGAATCCGCCAAAATTTTGTGATGAATTGAAATTGAAATTGTGAGGAATTGTTGGCGTAAAATTTTCCCACCGCATCATAACCGAGGAATCATAAAACTCCTCGCTGAAAATGAGAATTTATGAGGGATATTTCCTCGCATATCTTTTAACTAGCGACGCCTGTTTATTCCTCACAAATTCCAACTTTCTGCGAGGAATTATCAATCGTCGCAGATAATTTCATCGCTAATTACATGTTTTCTTGTAGTGCTTTGTGTGAAAGGCCAAAAGAAAAATTCAAAATCATGCCCACACGGTGTTATAAGGGGGAATAAAGTGTATGTGCTTAAATGTGTTTCGTATGTGAGCTTTGCTTTTCAAGTTTCCACAATTATTTCCAATCCCATCTTGAGACATGTTCACTATACACCACAAGAGGTATAGAATACTAGCGCATCCTCTATTTTACCTTGTGATTGTCGGAATACCTTCACTCGTGTAAACTCATTTTGTTGCACTCTTATTTGTGGTTAAGTGGTGTTGCTCTTGTTGGAAAAACTATGCGAATTAGATATGTTCTTAGCATTTGGATACAACCCACTCATTGTGTGTTTGCATTTCATTCTTGCATCTCTCATTACATGATCACACTTAGGGGGAGTATTAATACTTGGACTATCTTCCTCGTGTCTCCTAAGCAACATCTCTTTGTGATTCTCTTTTTACATAGCTTCCGCTACATAAGTTGCCTTTGTCATTCCTATTCAAAAGGGGGGAGAAATATGATGTTCAATGTGTTGTGTGATCTGTTGGATTTACATGCTTTGTTTAATCAGTGGTATCATTACCAATTGTGTGATAAGTGTTTCAGGAAAATTATGGATGATGAATTGTGATGTCTCTCTTGTACTTGTTGAGGGGGAGTTTGCATGGATTAGATGTGTTTTGTATAGGAATGCCAAAGGGGGAGATTGTAGGTACAATTCTTGTACATATCGTATTGGCATTCCCATACAAAACTATGACAAAGCCCTTTACTGATCTCGGAGAGTCACAGGTAAATGTGACGAATGGAATTCCTCACAAAATGTCCGAATTCCTCGCATAAACTAATGAGCGAGGAAATTCGTGCGTCACAAATTTTCCTCGCTTAAACCCCCTCACGGATTACTATACGTGAGGACTTTCGGTTTCCTCACAAATTAGTAATTGCGAGAAATGCATGTTCCTCGCAGATTAAGAATTGCGAGGAACAAAGATTCCTCACAGATTAGTAATTACGAGGAACTCAGATTCCTCACAAATTAATAAATATGAGAAACACATTTCCTTGCAGATTAGACATTGCAAGGAATGGATGTTCCTTGTAGTTAAGATTATGCTAGGAAATTTTTTTCCTCATAGAATACAAATGAAGAGATATCTCCGTTTTTCTCTCATATGAATAATTTATTATTATGAGGCTATTTTTGCTCTCATATGAATAATTTCTTATGACAGGGCTAATATATCCTTTTATTTATATCTGCTTGTGATATAGACATGTTGATAATAAGATAGAAGGAAAATACAGAAAATACAATTGACTTATAAAATCTACGAAGTTATATTAAATTTAGAGAGTAGTCACCAACATATAATTTTTCTATAATTGCAATTCCAAAAGGATTCAAAATAAAATATCCTATGATCGATTAAGGACTAATTAGTTCCTTAACTGCATATTTAAAAGATAATTCCTACATATTTGATGAAACCCAAGGGATCAATCTAACCCTCCATATCAGGGAAGTCATCACTGCCTTCAATACCATCAGTTCCTTGTACAAAGTTATCATCAGCATCACAATTGATGTTGTTACCCCCATTTAATTTGCTAAATATTGCCCGCCACACAGATTTCAACTTCACATTTTCAAGCAACTTACAGTGGATGTAAGCTTTTGTAGATTACCTTTCATCTCATTCCACATAGAGCATATTACCATGGAAAAAGCATACGAGATATCTAAGTGAGGAAAAGCACCTGCACTGTGAACCTTGCCACCTTTTCTCCCACACTCTCAACCATAATTACAATCTCATCATTCAAAGTCACTTCTGTTGACTCAATAGGAGTACCTTCTGGTGCCTCTTCAATGAGCTTTGCCTTGACATCTTTCCTACTCTACTTCATTTTCTCCTACAACAAAAAGAAGTGATATGATTATATATATATAGCAAACAAATTAACAAATCCAGACTATACTAGATATAATGCATTGTACATACCATGTCCATATACATCAAACATCCTTTTGTACAAAATAAAAATCTAGATATAAAGGCATTGTACATAAATTTCAACTAGTGTAGTATGCTTAACAACTATGTAAACGCAAGGATATTAAGCATGGACTTGAACTCTAAATCTTCTATAGTTTATATTTATAGAATTTATATGTATCATATTGATCGAAAACTTACATGTCTCACTCGTTTAACCTCACTTACCCACTTATGATCTGCATCTTGATACATATTTTCATAATTGTCTATAAATGATACAGGCTTACCACCTTCCTACACTTCAAAAAACATCCAGTTAATAAGAGTTTTAAATAATAGAATGCTTCATAAGTGACTTTTATTTAATTACCTTAACTGCCTGCAAAGCATGCTAAATAATTAGCATTGAACCAACCCAAAGTCGTGCAAGTCCCATCCAATCAAATAAAAGCTGGACTTGCTTGTGTATAGTGAAACTTAATGCTTTATACTTACTTTCACTTTTAAAATATGGATGAGAAATTGTGCCAAAATAAGTCCAAAAGGATATTCAAAATCAATATGGAACACATAAATTGAATAGCAAAGTAAATAAAAGAATGCAACCAAATAAACTGAACAAACAGAATGAACAAAGAAAAAGACGTTTCTTATTCCTGTAAATGAGAAAACCTGAAACCAAATCAGTGACGCAATTGAAGAATGGCGGTTGAGTCTGACCTGCAATCAAAATTTGAAGCAAATGTACTTTTAGAATAGCATGCTAGAGTATAAAGGCTTTAACTCCAATTTACTAGAGTATCATATCTCACACACTTTGAAGCAAATGCATTATGAATGCAGGATCATATTTTACTAGAGTATAATGGCCTGTGGGATACTACTCGCTAGCTAGCTCTGGTCACCCATCAAGCTGATCAATTAACCTCATAATCCAAAACGTCTCGTCCTCTTCGATTTCTTCATTTCGTCGTCCTGAAATCATAGAAAAAGTTACATTCTTGAACTTAGAGTTTGACATTTCGATGCTCAAACCAAGCAAACTCATAATCTCAGGGGATCTTTACCAATTACCTGTGTCAAGCTATTTTTCTACAGGACCTCCACAATGAAAACAAAGATAGAATGTATAGCGAAAAATATGGCCTATGAAATCAAGGTCACACCAGGATAGAGGCGTATTGCAATAAAAGTGCTAGTTACTCAAAAAATTAATGAAGTTATTTTAAGGCATTTTTTCAAACCCAGTAAGAATCAACCTCTTGAACTATAACCTAGACCTTTAAACAACAACAACTAACAAAAAACCAAAATATTTTTTTGCTAATTCATATAATTCACTACTTACAGAACACAATAAACACAGAGCAGAAAGCATATATCTGCACTTTACATACCCACAACTTTGAGTTCAACAAAACTAAGAATCAATGTTCCAAAGTCTCAGCAAGTTAAAGTGCATTTGGCTCTAAATTTTACCATTTTGACTAAACAGAGACAAAGAGTTGACATTTTTCTCCTTGAATGCATTCACCCAGTTCAAATAAACATAAGATACAGTGATAGAATGATAGAAATTAGCAAACTGACCATACCCAAACACCAAAATTCACGGACCAGTACTAAAAAGATTGAAACTTAAACCATAGCAACTGATATATACCTTGATTTCTCCGAGTTTGATTTGAAAGGTGGAAGCTTCCTCTCTCTAGGCGGAGGCTAAGTTGGTATGGAATATAGGGAAAGAGAGGAAATTCGAATGAAATGAAACAGGCGGGTCATCTTTTCTGGACCTCCATCGCGAAACCAACCCGGGAGAAATACGATGAATACGAAAATTTTAGGCTACGGTGCGGGTCATCTTTTCGGGTCCTCAATCTCAGTCAATTCACATCCTTAATTTGGCTGAACGATTCCAATGGCCTCAGGAAGCACCTTTAAACATGGTTCAAGGTCTTAGGGTTAGACCACAATATTTGAGTTTTAGGGTTTTATAAATCATTTTTATTGCTATTAGGGTTCGAAGTATCACAATTGAAAAAAAAAAAATCACATTCAACAACTACAATGAACATGTTGGGTATCAAAAAAGGTTGATATCATAAAAGATTAGAGAAAAGACAAAAAATTAATGAAACTTAGACTAATCAGGTGGAGAAAGTATTCAAGGTGTTTGTTGTCTTCACATTGGTGTACTAACGATATTTCTCCACCATTCCTTGTGATTCTTGGCCTGGTGAACTCGCCTTGAGTTTATGAACAAGTCTCCAGAAGGGATCGAGGCGAGTGGTGGAGGTTTTTACGTCAAACTCGAGCTCGTCGGTTTCTGAAAAAAAATTCCAGCCACCGTGACTGATTGCGGTAATTTTCGACCCCTTCCTATGTTTTCTAATAGCATGCCTTTAGAGTTTTTTGTTAAACTTGATGAGATGAAGAAGAGCAGCCCGGCCCCGACACCATTGGTGGTGGTCGGCGGCGGCTCTGCCATTAACTCCGGCGACCCTTTCCGGCCACCTCCGGGGGTCACAAGAACAGTTTCTGTGCATTTTTAGATTCTATACTTCAATATGATCATTTCGATATATTCTACGCAATTTTTAGATATCGTATGATTAAGTTATGAATTTTTACGTTTCGATCGTTCGATTTGTGATTTGTGAAGATCGGACCGTCTGATGGACTTGTAGTTTGATATGTTGATCGTATGACTGTCCCGATGACTTTGTGGGGTCACGGGCGAAGATTCGACCGTTGGATCTTCGTATAATTATGAAATAGTGATTTGGAAGGCGATTCGTGAGAATCTGACCGTAGGATTTTCGTATAAATTTATGGAGGTGTTAGTTGATAGGAGCATTTTAATGCGACGTTTTAACTGTTATTTCCTCATATTTACTTAGTTATTTCCTTAAATAAATCCGTCTTGATTAGGAAAGTTTCCATCTTTAGAAAGTTTCTATTTTTAGTAATTTTAATAAAAGTTTCTATTTTCTAGGTACATTGGAATAAATGACAAGGAAATGAGCTGAAATGAAGAAATGGAGTTTTCCTGGTCCAACTAGGAATCCTAGTCAACGCAGGAATCCTGATGAGGCTAGGAAACCTGAAGGCATTAGGAGGCTACATGGCTTGAAGATATTATGGGAGATTAAATCTGATTTTTGCATGGGAAATGATGGAGATAATGTGGAAATCAAGGAGATTACGTTGAGAAAATCAAGGGAGAGTTTCAAGGGATTGTGCAACAAGAAAAGGCTCAAAACAAGTCCAGATTCGTTCCTTAATTCCCTCAAGATATGTTGGCTGAAATTAGAGAATAAAATCTGCAATTTTAATGTAGAAATCAAGAGAAAATCAAGGGGAGGATGTTAAGGATAAAGCCATGGAGAGATTTAAGGGAGAAAAGGTCCAAAACAAGTCCCGATTCATTCCTATTTTCACTCAAGATTATTTTGGCCGAAAATTAAGAGAAAAATCAGATAAAATCTTGGGAAAATCAGCAATAATATATTTGGAAAAATTAGGGATTGATTTTGTAGCTTCCTGATTGGTTGAATGACATGACAGAGCTGACGTGGCATTAATTCATTGGTTGGAGCTGTGTGGTGCAACCAGAAAATTCCTTGGAAATTAAATTCATGAAGCCTTGCCTTCCCCTATATAAACCCCCCTATGCTAGATGTTTTAACAACAACAACACGACAACAACAACACCACAACACCTCTTCATTCAGAAAAATTCTCTCCATTCTCTAGTTGCAAAGTTCTGCGTTTTCAAGCAAGGAGAGGAAGAAGAAGAAGGAGCCGTGAAGATCATATCCTCCATCATCCACCTTGAAGGCTTGCTTCCAAGATTCAAGATCCAACCATCTAGCTCTCCATCTCCATCTCCACTCACGGTGTAATTCGTTCCTTTTCCTTGTAACCTTTTTGGTTTCCTTGTTTGATTTCGTATGAACTTGTTTCTAGTTAACCTAACGTTTAGGGCGAAGTTTAAGCCCAATTTCTATGTTTAAATAAAGTTTTCAGATTCTATTATTGTAATTCGAGAGTTGCTTATGTGAGTTTGTTTAATTAAATTTGCTTTATAGATATCTTTTGTAATTTAATCTTATATGGTTCGAAACACTTAGGGTTTTGATATGAATGGTGCTAGATTTAAGAACATGAAATCAACTTTTTGTTTTGTGTAACTTGAATCGAAGTAGTAAAGGTTTTGGACAAAAACTGAATTTAATTAAAGAGGATTGCAATTAGGGGGACTTTTTCATACTAAGTTGCACACTTGAGTTGATAGCCCTTCTATGTGTTTCATGCGTTAAACATGTCATGATTGACTAGCTTTCTAGGGTTTGATTACATGTTTGATAGGATTAATCTTTGTGCTTTCACTTAGGTTAATTAGCATTGAAAAGTAAAAAAATGGAAAATTATTTGCTTTCGAATATTTCACATGATCAACTCCTTTCTCATGACTTAGATGATCAATTATAGGGTTTGAATCGAATTTGATTACATGGAATTAGTTTTGATCTTTGTTCCTTGGTTCCACCTTTGTATATGTGTTTTTATATTTTCTTTCTTTTATTTATTTTAATTTTCAAAACTCTAATTCTTAAACCCCCCTTTTATTTCGTTATTTGTATATGTACTTTTTGTAAATAATACTTTTTACTTTTACTAATTAATTATTTATTTTTACAATTACAGGTGTACCCTCAATCCCCGGATTAGATCGATCCCTACTTGCTTATGCTAATAATGATATTTTTAGGGTTAAATTAAGCACTTGCTTTTAGCGTTATCATTAGTAAGGACGATTTCAAAAAGATCCGACCGTCGGATCTTCATGATGATTCTTGGTGGATTATCCTAAAGGCGATCTGTGAGGATCTGACCGTTGGATCATCATTTAATTTCGATCCGACCGTTGGATTGTTGTTTGAGTATGTTTTTGAGTTATTGGCTAAGTTAAGGTCATGTTTGATTAGGTGATTGACGGTCTTACTTGGGTGGGCAAGTTCGTTTGTGAATTGTGTTAAATTGAAGACACAGCGGGAATTTTGAGCTGAGTAAATCGCACATGGTTCATTTACGAACCGAAATTCAGTGATTTGTATTCAATAGTGAATTTGTGGGAACTGTTTTATGACAATAGATATTTGTTTTAAATTATATGGACTTGCTCAACTACGGTCCATAGGTAAGTAAAATGTATTTAAAATATAAAATGAATTTCTTGTTTTATTGCATTTGAACTATAGTTGGTATTAGTGGTTATTCCTGAGTGAATGATCACGTATATATATATTTACGTGGATATATATTTGGATGGTGTGGCAATGAATGATTTAATTGATGATTTATTATCTTGAGTAATTACATTATGTCATGTAATTGTTAATATTTTGTGAGGAAGTGTAAGGGAGTCAAAGCGTAACATTTGAGTCAGATAGGACAACTTTTAAATGTTTTGATCTACGGATTTTGTCACAAGTGGTGACTGAGGCAATATTATCGTAAGATTGAACCTTGGCCGGGTGTCAGTTACAATTCAGTTAGAGCTCTAGTCTGTCTGCCATAGTATGACATGAAAGCAGCGAGTAAGTGTACTCGTGATCATGAATACACTTTTGAAATTTGAAGTATGACATGAAAGTAGCGAGTTGAATTACTCGTGATCATGAATACATATTTATTATATAAGACGGGTCGAGTGGTGAGGATGAGTCTTGTTTGAACATGGTTTAGAAATTGAGGTTGAATGTTGGATTGTGCTAAGAATGCTTGAGTTGTTATCTTTAACTTAAACTGTGCAATTTCTAAGTTTACTCATACGAGCTTTGCAAAAAGCTTACCGGGTTTATGTTGTTGCAATCCCGATATACTATTCAAACAGTGTAGCGGGTAATCCTACAGGACAGGAGAATCAGGAAGGTGATCGAGCTGCATAGAGTTGCTGCATTTGTGTTATTCTGAATTTCTTTGGTGAGGTGTGTTATGCTCATTTAGAGCTTTACAATTTTACCTTGTGAGAGTGAATTGTAATAATGAATTTGAGGTTTTCGAGATTTTATATTCGAGTGGCGAGTGGTGTGTTTGTTCTGAGAAAAAATTCAGAAACGTAATTTTGTAATTATTATTATTCGTGTTTCGGATATGAATTGGATATTCAAAATTCGGGGCGTGACAGTTTGGTATCAGAGCGTAAGGTACATATTCGGTGATGTGTCAATACTTTTCGAGTGATGGCCCGTCTGCAGCGGATCCCCATCGTGTGCTCTTCAGTATTGACAAATTCATTGGGTATGTAAGAGCGTTAGAAGTTGTCTAGGACGTTAGGTCGTATTAGGAGTTTTGAATTACCCTGGACGTGTTAGTAACTTGGTTAATATGGACTTGTATTTGACTTATGCTATGCTTAAGTATTATACATATATTAACCAGGTATGCTATGTTCATTAGGAAATGGATTTGGTGGGAGGCGAAGGTAGAGGTCGAGGTAGAGGCAGGGTTCCTCCTGTCGAGATGCACGAGGACGAGGACGAGGTGCCTCTAATCGAACCGCCTGCTCCACCGGTGGATATTTTACATCTAGCAAAGTTGGTCAAGGAGGTCTCCAAGCTTGGAGTTGTCCCTTTTAAGGGAAGTACAGATCATTTAGAGGCTGATCAGTGGATCAGAAATTTGCGGAACTGTTTCAGGATGGTCATCTGCACTAGTGTTGAGAAGAAGGACGTCGCCACCTTCATGCTAAAAGATGAGGCACGTGTTTGGTGGGATTTTGTTGAGAGGAGTGAGGACGTGACTGCCATGTCCTGGGAGGAATTCGAGAGGCGCTTCAAGGAAAAGTACTTTCCTAGGTCCGTTGTGGAGAGATTGGAGAAGGAGTTTCTGGAGTTGACTCAGAAGAATATGACCGTTCGGGATTACGAGGCAGAGTTCTCTCGGATGTATCGCTTCGTGCCACCATGGGATACAGAAAGGTTAGCTATGCACTTTCTGCGAGGGCTGAACGAGAACCTTCGGGTTACAGTAGCATCGTTTGAGTTGGCGACTGTGGCACAAATGGCGGCAAACGCAATGGTACTAGAAGAGGCGAACCCACCTCCTCGGATTGGTCAGACAGCTGTGAGAGGCTTTCGGGACAGAGGGAAGGCTATAGCAGGGAGCAGTGGTTCGACGAGGCATCAGGGTGGGCCCTAGAAGAGGCAACGGACCCCCTTTCACCAGCAGGCTCCAGCCAAGGCAGCCTATCATCGCCAGGCTCCAGCCAGGGCAGCACCAGTCACGCTAGTGATATGTTATAATTGTGGGGAGGCAGGCCATGTCGCCAGAGGATGCACTAAACCGAGGAGTAGGGCATGCTACAAATGTGGGTTGGAAGGGCATTTAGCTAGAGAGTGTACCCAACCTCAGAATAGGGTGCAGGGAAACCAGCAGAGACTACTCCTACCTGCACCTGCGAGAGTCTTCGCTATTGGCCAAAGAGGCACCGGAGTGGAAGGTACTCTATCTGTTTATAACTATCTAGCTAGAGTATTGTTTGATACATGAGCCTCCCATTCCTTCATAACTAGTTCTGTGGTAGATGTTTTGGATTTGACTGCTACACCACTTACTAGATCTTTATGTGTTACATCGCCGCTTGGCATCTCTCTTGAGCTTGGTATGTTGTGTGATGATTGCCCTATTGAGATTTGTGATAGAGAGTTTACTGCTTCTTTGATTTTAATTCTGGATCACACATATGATGTGACTTTGGGTATGGATTGGTTGAGCCCGAACCATGCAGTAATTGATTGCTTTAGGATGATTGTGTCCTTCTATGTTCCTGGACAACCAGTGTTTAATTACCGTTGTCTGAAGTCCGACATCGCCATGAGGGCGAGGATTTTAACTCATATCGAATCAGGGAGTAGTGCTTCTGGGATTACAGGGATTCCTACAGTTTCAGAGTATGCTGATGTGTTCCGGGAGATACCGGGGTTGCCTCTAAAAAGAGTAATGGACTTCTCCCATATCGAAAGCACCCTATCGAATGGCTCCAGCTGAACTTCAGGAGTTGAAGGTTCAGATTGAGGGATTACTTACACAAGGGTTCATACGGGCTAGTGTATCTCCTTGGGGAGCACCAGTGCTGTTTGTGAAGAAGAAGGATAATTCACTTCGATTATATGTGGATTATCGGCAGCTGAACAAGGTGACCATCAAGAACAGGTACCCTTTACCTAGGATTGATGACTTGTTCGATCAGCTTAGGGAGGCTACTGTGTTCTCAAATATTGATTTGAGATATGGATATCACCAGTTAAGGGTGAAGGATGAGGATATTCCAAAGACGGCGTTCAGGACCAGGTATGGACATTATGAGTTTCTTGTCATGCCATTTGGTCTAACTAATGCACCGGCATCATTCATGGACTTGATGAACCGCACGTTCAGTCCTTACTTGGACCAGTTTGTTATAGTCTTCGGGGATGACATCTTGATTTATTCAAGGTCGTCTGATGAGCATGAGAAGCATTTGCGAATTGTACTACAGACGTTGAGAGAGAAGGAATTGTTTGCCAAGCTTGAGAAGTGCGATTTTTGGCAGAAGGAAGTCAAGTTCCTTGGGCATGTGGTTTCGAAGGATGGAGTTTCTGTTGATCCTTCGAAGGTTGAAGCGGTGATGAGTTGGAGTCGTCCCACTACTGTTACAGAGATCCGTAGCTTCCTCAGATTGGCAGGGTACTACAAGCGTTTCATTGAGGGGTTTTCTGGTATTGCTTCAGCTTTGACCAAGTTGACAAGGAAGGACACTCAGTTTGTATGGATAGATGAGTGTGAGAAGGCTTTCAATGAGCTGAAGACTAGGTTGACTACGGCTCCAGTGTTGACTATTCCTACTAGTGGTAGTGGTCTAGTTATCTACAGTGATGCATCTCATCAAGGTTTGGGGTGTGTGTTGATGCAGAATGGTGGTGTTGTTGCTTATGGTTCTAGACAACTGAAGGTTCATGAACGGAACTACCCCACTCATGATCTACAGTTAGCTGCAGTGGTGATTGCCTTGAAGATTTGGAGGCACTATCTTTATGGTGAGAAGTTCGAACTCTTTTATGATCATAAGAGTTTGAAATATCTATTCTCCCAAAAGGAGTTGAACATGAGGTAGAGAAGATGGATGGAACTCATCAAAGACTATGATTTCACTTTGGAGTATCATCTTGGGAAAGCCAATGTCGTAGCGGATGCTTTGAGTAGGAAGCCCCGAGTAATCATGGCATCACTTATGGTGCAGGAGTGGCTCATGTTGGAAGCTTCATCCGAGTTTGATCTTATGCCCGCAGGAGATGGACATGAAATCTTTCTCGGTAGTATAACCTTACAGTCCACCTTGATTTCTAGGATCATTCAAGGTCAGACACGTGATGAGTTTGCTTAGGCGAGGATTGCTGATCCAAATGTGGAGGGTCCATTTGAGTGGACTATTGGGGCAGATGGAGGGTTGAGATTTCGAGGAAGATTGTATGTCCCAAGTGTTGATAACCTCAAGGAGGAGGTCATGCGGGAAGCACATAGATCTCGATACACTGTATATCCAGGGGGTACCAAAATGTATATGGATCTACGAAGACAGTTTTGGTGGTATGGAATGAAGAGAGATGTGGCTGAGTGTGTGTCTAAGTGCCTTACCTGTCAGTTGGTGAAGGCAGAGCATCAGAGGCCCGCGGGGATGCTGAAACCCTTGCCAATTCCTGTTTGGAAATGGGAAGAAATCTCCATGGACTTTGTGACTGGATTGCCTAGGTCCAGGCAAAGTTATGACTCAATTTGGGTAATTGTTGACCGATTGACGAAGTCAGCACACTTTCTTCCTGTGGCAAAGACTTACTCAGGTGATGCATTGTGCAAGTTGTACCTGAATGAGATAGTGAAGCTTCATGGTGTGCCGGTCACTATTGTTTATGATCGAGATGCTCGTTTCACTTCGGAATTTTGGCGTAGATTCCATAAGGCATTTGACACATCTTTAGCTATGAGCACTACATTTCATCCACAGATGGATGGGCAGACTGAGAGAGTGAATCAGGTGATGGAGGATATGCTTAGAGCTTGTGTTCTGGACTTTAAGGGAAGTTGGGCGGATCATGTACCATTGGTAGAGTTTGCCTACAACAACAGTTATCACGCCAGCATCGGCATGGCCCCATATGAGGCTCTTTATCGTAGGCCATGTAGGACTCCTATCTGTTGGGCAGAAGTAGAAGAGAAGGGACTCTTGGGTCCTGCACTTGTTCAGGAGACTACAGGGAAGATCACTACTATTCGGGATAAGATCCAAATAGCACAAAGTAGACAGAAGAGTTATGCAGACTTGAAGAGAAGACCAGTAGAGTTTGAGACGGGTGATCATGTGTTCTTGAAAGTCTCACCTATGAAAGGTGTGGTGAGATTTGGCAAGAAGGGGAAGTTGGCACCGAGATATGTTGGACCTTTCGAGATTCTGGAAAGGGTCGGAGACTTGGCATATCGGCTTGCTTTACCTGTTAGCATGTCTGGCGTACACAATGTTTTCCATGCATCTATGCTCAGGAAATACATCCAAGATGAGTCTCACTTGATTGATCATGGTACTATCGAGGTAAATACAGATGTGACCTTCGTAGTTGAACCTGTTCGTATCTTGGATAGGTCTACGAAGAGGCTTTTAAGGAAGGAGGTTGACTTGGTCAAGGTATTGCGGAGTCACCATGATGAGGGTGATGCTTCTTGGGAGTTGGAATCTGACATGAGGGCAAGGTACCCAAAGCTGTTGGTCGATGAGAGTGTTTGAATTTCGGGACGAAATTCTTTTTAGGGGGGTAGATTGTAATAACCTCAATTTTCAATCAAAGCAAAACTTGGTGGTCCACTAGAAGTGTTGAACAAGAAGACAAAAGAATAAAGTTGGAGTGTTCAATTATGTGTGTGTGTGCAGCAGCATGCCGTACCAAGCGGAGAGCAATGATTAATCAATTGCCACTTACTATAATTAAATTGTCGTATTTTTCTAGTTTTGGCACTATAGTAGTGGCGATTACTTTTAATAAAAATTGTGTGGCGTGTTCCGTGTTTTGAGCGACAGTGGGAAGTAGTGCTTCTGCTTTGCTTCTTTTATATTGTATGCGAATTAGTGGAAGGTGGTAGGCAAGCACAGAAAAGTCTCTCTCTCTCTCTCCCTTTCGCGCGTCCGAGCCCAGAAGAAAACAAAGGAAAGAAAACAGAGCAAGCTTTGCCGACCGAGCTCTCCCTCCTCCGGCCACCTCATGACCCCAGACGACTTCCCTCGTGCTCGCCTTGACCTTGCGCAGCTGCCAGTGGTAGCCTTACGCCGCGGCACGGCCGGCAGCGGCAGCGGAAAGCCTGTTCCGTTTTGAGACCGATTTGAAGTCGATCCAAATATCTCGAGCTACCGACCACCAAAACTCGAGATTCTTGGCTCATTAGACTCACCTCAACTTGCTGAACAAGCACCAAGAAGGGCCAGACCTGGGTAGATCGATTTCACGTTCGTCGGAGCTCAACCCGTTTTGATCGAAAAACAACCTTTCGATCTGGATATCTCGAGTTACAGACCACCATTCCATGTGATTCTTGGCCTGGTGAACTCGCCTTGAGTTTATGAACAAGTCTCCAGAAGGGATCGAGGCGAGTGGTGGAGGTTGTTACGTCAAACTTGAGCTCGCCGGTTTCTGAAAAAAATTCCGGCCACCGGGACTGATTGCTGTAATTTTCGACCCCTTCCGGATGTTTTCTGATAGCATGCCTTTAGAGTTTTTTGTTAAACTTGATGAGATGAAGAAGAGCAGCCCGGCCCCGACACCATTGGTAGTGGTCGGCGGTGGCTCTGCCATTAACTCCGGCGGCCCTTTCCAGCCACCTCCGGGGGTCACAAGAGCAGTTTCTGTGCATTTTTAGATTCTATACTTCAATACGATCATTTCGATATATTATACACAATTTTTGGATATCGTATGATTAAGTTATGAATTTTTACGTTTCGATCGTTCGATTTGTGATCTGTGAAGATCGGACCGTCCGATGGACTTTTAGTTTGATATGTTGATCGTATGACTGTCCCGATGACTTTTTGGGGTCACGGGCGAAGATCCGACCGTTGGATCTTCATATAATTATGAAATAGTGATTTGGAAGGCGATTCGTGAGAATCCGACCGTAGGATTTTCGTATAAATTTATGGAGGTGTTAGTAAGGACGATTCAGAAAGATCCGACCGTCGGATCTTCATGATGATTTTTGGAGGATGATCCTAAAGGCGATCTGTGAGGATCTGACGATTGGATCATCATTTAATTTTGATCCGACCGTTGGATTGTTGTTTGAGTATGTTTTTGAGTTATTGGCTAAGTTAAGGTCATGTTTGATTAGGTGATTGACGGTCTTACATGGGTGGGCAAGTTCGTTTGTGAATTGTGTTAAATTGAAGACGCAGCTGGAATTTCGAGGTGAGTAAATCGCACATGGTTCATTTACGAACCGAAATTCAGTGATTTGTATTCAATAGTGAATTTGTGGAAACTGTTTTAAGACAATAAATATTTGTTTTAAATTATATGGACTTGATCAACTACGGTCCATAGGTAATTAAAATGTATTTAAAATATAAAATGAATATCTTGTTTTATTGCATTTGAACTATAGTTGGTATTAGTGGTCATTCCTGAGTGAATGATCACGTGTATATATATATATATACGTGGATATATATTTGGATGGTGTGGCAGTGAATGATTTAATTGATGATTTATTATCTTGAGTAATTACATTATGTCATGTAATTGTTGATATTTTGTGAGGAAGTGTAAGGGAGTCAAAGTGTAACATTTGAGTCAAATAGGACAACTTTTAAATGTTTTGTCTACGGATTTTGTCACAAGTGGTTACTGAGGCAATATTATCGTAAGATTGAACCTTGGCCGGGTGTCAGTTACGATTCAGTTAGAGCTCTAGTCTGTCTGCCATAGTATGACATGAAAGCAGCGAGTAAGTGTACTCGTGATCATGAATACACTTTTGAAATTTGAAGTATGACATGAAAGTAGCGAGTTGAATTACTCGTGATCATGAATACATATTTATTATATAAGATGGGTCGAGTGGTGAGGATGAGTCTTGTTTGAACATGGTTTAGAAATTGAGGTTGAATGTTGGATTGTGCTAAGAATGCTTGAGTTGTTATCTTTAACTTAAACTGTGCAATTTCTAAGTTTACTCATACGAGCTTTGCAAAAAGCTTACCGGGTTTGTGTTGTTGCAATCCCGGTACACTATTCAAACGGTGTAGCGGGTAATCCTACAGGACAGGAGAATCAGGAAGGTGATCGAGCTGCATAGAGTAGCTACATTTGTGTTATTCTGAATTTCTTTGGTGAGGTATGTTATGCTCATTTAGAGCTTTACAATTTTACTTTGTGAGAGTGAATTGTAATAATGAATTCGAGGTTTTCGAAATTTTATATTCGAGTGGCGAGTGGTGTGTTTGTTCTGAGAAAAAATTCAGAAACGTTATTTTGTAATTGTTATTATTCGTGTTTCGGATTTGAATTGGTTATTCAAAATTCAGGGCGTGACATTGTTTTTCTAGCATTTGTCATTTTGCCTTCTATACAGTCAACACAAGTTTCAAAATCAGTGAAGTCCAAAGTAGGCAAAATGCCTTGTTTCACAAGTTCTTGCAATCTTGGTTTAGAAATGTGACCAAGTCTCTTATGCCACAGAAAAGATGATGCATCACGAAATTTTCTTTTGGAACTCGATTTGCTTAAAAGAAAAATTTTCTTGCTGTCATCATTTTCAGCCAAAACATTCTCACAATTTGCACACCAGTAACCATTTATCAAAATAGCATCACCAAAATACTTTGAATTATAATAGAAATTCGTAACTTTATTATTACTAGAGATGCTAAAGCCATTGTTTGCTACAAATTGAGATCCAGAAATCAAGTTCCTACTTATACTTGGAATACAATAGACATTGTTCAATACTCATTTACACTCCATTTCTCTTTCTGAGTCTTGAGTTGGGTATACTCATTTGGCAGTGAGTCTAGAAGCATATACACCAGAAAAGAATCATCAATTGCCATATTCAGTGCTCTCAGCCTTGCAACAATGTCTGAGCCTCTCATTATATATTCCCTCACACTCGTCTTGCCATTATACTTCATTCTTGCAAGAGACCTCACAAGGTTCTGTACTTCAACTTTGTCAGAAATTTTGAAGTTCTCTGCAATAGAATTGAAGAACTCCTTGGCAAATTCTGAATCAGGTATACTGCTCTTCACATTCTCATGCATGCTTTTCTTGATCATGATCAATGCCATCTTGTTATGCTTGTACCACTTGTCATGTTTTTCCCTTGCATCTCTACTAGAACTTTCAGTTAATGCTGCTGGTGGATCCTCCTTTAAAACATGATCATAGTCCAATATCCCCAGATTTAGTTCTATGTCTCCTTTCCATTTCTTAAAGTTTGAGCCATTCAAAAGCTCAATTTGATTGATGCTCATTGGAAAGTACTGCATAGCTGCATGTGAAATGATCAAACAGATTAATCTAGTGCTACTTAATACTAGAACTGATTGAATGTCCCATGAACTTGAATGTAATGTACATATACAGCAATATGAACTCATCAATTTCAAGACTCTGACAACCTTTATGGTGTACACATCTTTATTGATATATAAATGTCATTTTACTCAATACACATACCAGATTTAATAACCAAATGTTTGAAACTGCATTTCTTTGGAAATAAACAACAAATTTATTTTAAGTTTCTTAAATCTGTTATCTTCAGTGATGAAATATCATCATCTCTTATCTTATTTACATGTAGCCATTTTGACAGCATACATGGATTTAAGATATATGTAGGTTTGCTGCAAATAATCCCTTCCAGTTTATATTATGGCCACTTTGACAGCACACAATATATTTGACATTATACCAGCAATTATATGAACATGCTCATGTGTCAATTCCATTTAAAGATTTGATCACATATGAATAATTATATGTATGTGATGATCATGTGAATTTGATGTTAATTGCATATATCAAGAAATTTAGTCATAAACATATATGTAAATTCATAACTTGTCTTAATGCGGATTAAAATTACTGATTTCCCAGAATACATTCTTTCAATGCAATTAATCTATTTAACATGCTAATGATCTATGTATAGGTGGCTCTGATACCAATTGTTAGAAATAGCAAACTTGAAGAATCACAAATATATAGTTAAGAACCTATACTAGATCAATACATGTAACTAAGATTACTGAAAATCGACAAAATGTAAATTATATGATTAGGATTGAAAGTGCTGTATCAATCCTGAATCTCCAGAAAACAAGAACACAAAAACATTAATGCAAAATTTACTCGATGCACTTCCATTGTCCATGATAGTCTTCTCCTGATTTCACCCTTAGGTTCTCTTAGTATATGGGACTAAAACAAGAACTACACATGCATCAGAAGGGACGACCAATCTGACATATATATAGCAACTCTGCAAATCAGTTTCATCCATAAAGAAACTGCTGCAATACCTCAACTTCTTATCCAACTTTAACTGCTCTTTCAACTGCAACTTAATTTAAATTCAAATACCAGATAAGCTTGTCACAAAATGAAATATTTCATCAGCTTATATCATAGTCTAAACTTAGATTAATTACATATATATGAAATGTATATGCAGAATACAAGTTCTAATCAATGTCTTGTTCCATAAGCAATTCTAGTTTGCTTACACTATTTTCATGCTCTTCAGACCTGTGGGATTATGTCTCATAATCAATTCGACTTACAATGAGTCCAATTAGAAAATGAATGGCACAAGGATGAAATTTTGTGGTGCCTCTATCTCTCTCTCTTGATAAACAAGGGCCTATAGATCTAAGAGATCCAAAAAGCATTCAAATAAAGTTAGAGGAAGAGATTGGGGGAAGAACTGCAGGAGAACAAGGGTCGGGGGAGAGAGTGAAAGAGTATGTGAATGAACATAGAGAGCTTGGCGGAGAGTATGAGAGCTTGCGTGTTTTTTGTTTGCTCTGATTGTACTCATAAAATAATGAAAACAAGAAAAAGTCATTTAAGCAATTTACATGAAAGTTCAGAATTGTACTTTGAGAACAATTCTCCTCGTTTTCAAAATTCAATGCACCAAATGCATATTCTATCTGTTTTTGAATTCCTAATACGAAAAACGGTAGGGTGGTCCTAGTTGGATCTCCAAATTTGCTATATGGACCTCCATCTTTTTTCAATAGTTATTGGACTTTGTCAACTCATATGAAAAAACAGATAAGGATACAGAGAGAAAGAGAAAAAAAAAAAAACTCTTCTTACCTCCCACAACAAACTAACGACGTTTTTCTATTTACTTTCAAAGTATGTTCACCCTTCAATCTCCCATGCTTGGATGCGAGATGATACATTTGTAGAAATTTTCAAATTGTTATTGTTTTCGATTAAAATCCCATGTTTTGAAGATGGAATTAGATAAGTTTGGCCTTTATACTTGTAAGCAAAACTACTCCTTCTTTGTTTCAACTTTAGGAAGGGGTAGATGAATGCAACAATAAGAAAAAATACTTGTAATTTCTCAATTTCTTCTGCTGCTTCCCTTAACTTTTTCTTCAAAGCTTATATCTTCAATTCTTCATGGTTTACGACACTCCAAAATGTTGGATTGATTCATAGAACCGGGGGAACCAACATCAAAGAATCTCGCTTTTAGGAAAAGCTCTTCTTCGAGTTCGAGCGTTAATACCCGGAAAACTCACGAGCAGCGTTAATACCTGAAACTTGACTTACTTGACCAGTCCAAATCTGCAATTTGGTCAATTCATTCTACTTCTTCTTCTCTTAGTTGAATTAATAGAGATAAAAAAAAAAATAGAACAAAAGATTGTTGAAGAATAAATTTAATTGTTCAAGGATATTTTGGTAAAATTAAGGAGGTGCATTTAGCTATCTAAGTATTTAAAAAGGTGAATTAGAGGTCCAATAAGTAGGAGACGTCCAAATAGAAAATTTGGAGGTCAAACTAGAATCTCCCAAAACGGTATCCTAAAAATGATAACGAACAACACCTTAACTAACAAAGATTGTTGAGTAGCTAGCTATCCCAGTTATTAAAGTTTTTTACCCATCGATGAAAAGTTATCAGATTCAAGTTTGTTTTGAAACCAGCCAACAACCAAAGATTACATAAATTGTTCACGCAGTAAAACCCTCAAAGTGAGGTAAACAACTGCGGATCTTAACTATCGAAGACCAAGTGGAAAGCAACTTACTCAATGAATATAAACAAGTACATATGTCTTACAACCAAAATAAATAGCTCTGACCTCGACTATTCTTACTATACTCTTTCTAGAAGGTTTTCTAATCATATTGTTGTTGTTGTTCTTTACTGTTGAAGCGCTTTCACTTATCCTCTTGGATTGACAAGCACTGACTTTGGCTCTTAATCACTTTACACATCATCGACATCCAATCGACCACGTGGGCAGGGCTAGCCTGAGGCTATGTTGGTGGTGCAGTCGCATTAGGCCTCCGATCATGTGTGTGTGTGTGTGTGTGTGTGTGTGTGTAGGACAAGAATTAAGGGACAAAACGGGATAAAATGATAACAACCATTCAATTTTAAATGAATAGATTAAATGGATACAATAGCAGAACCATTAAGAACTAATTTTCTTTTACTCATTACCCAATCCCGTCTTTTTGGTCACAGGGTCTCAGTCAACCAAATACTCACACCTGGGTTTCTTCATCTTCTTCCTCCCTCATTTGAATCCATCATATATCATCTAAGATCGATCACCGTTTGCAACAGAATCAAGACTGGAATTCGAATCAGCAGAGAAATCACAGAGAGTTTCTACAAGTGAAGATGATGATTGATTGGAGTTGGAGAGAATTTTTGCAAATGAAGGCAGGGACTAATCGGAGTCAAAGAGAGTTACTTATGCAAATATATACTACTCCCCCTAAGTGTGATCATGTGATGAGAGATGCAAGAATGAAATGCAAACACACAATGAGTGGGTTGTATCCAAATGCTAAGAACAGATCTAATTCGCATAGTTTTTCCAACAAGAGCAACACCACTTAACCACAAATAAGAGTGCAACAAAATGAGTTATTTCTGTACGATTTATTGGATTTCATATATGGAAAGTTACTTTCCTAATTAAAAGACAATTAGGGTAGAATCTTTGTTGGAGATGTTTTTCCATTGGTGCTTGATATATATTCAGAAAATATGCACGGCAGAGGTGTGGATCTTTGGAGGCAAGAATTTTGATAGAGTCTTGCATGGTTGTTTGAGTTTGTGTCTTCACAAAGAGTCAAAACACTTGGTCCATGTATAAGTGTTTGTGATCATAGTTTCATATACATAATACTCTCTCCAGATCAGTAGGGAGACTGTGAAGAAAGAAGAACAGGACTTGAAGATCGTGCAAAGCAAAAGGAGTTCAAGAAGGAAGACAAATTTTGGAGTAGACTTTGTCTTATCTTTGTAGCCAAGCTTGTGCAATTCAAGTCTGTAAAAGAACATATCCTTTATAATAAGATGATTCTTATTTTGGGCTCTTAAGAGTAAGAGCCCCGCAGTGTTTTTAATCTCAGAGGTTGAGGTTTTCACTGCGTAACCAAAATTTGTGTTCTGTTTGTCTATTTTGGTTTCTGCTGCCTAGTAAAGATTGATCCATAGCCTGCAATCCCCGTTTTCCAGAAAACGTATTCTGTCCTTGTATTTTCATTGTTGTCAAACAATTCATCATAAAATGTGGCTCTATGTGACTCCACAATCCTTGTGCTTCTGTTTGGACAATAAAATTTGAAACCTTTTGATTTTTCACAGTAGCCAATAAAATAACCACTTACAGACTGAGAATCAAGCTTTCCATCTGTCACATTATGAACTCTCACCTCTGCATTACAGCCCCACACATGGAAATGGTTTAAACTAGGCTTGTAACCACACCATAATTCAAAAGGAGTTTTCAGCACAGCTTTGCTTGGAGTTCTATTGCAAATATAATTTGCTGTCTTCAATGCTTCTCCCCACAGAAATTTTGGTAATGCAGACCTCACTATCATGCTTCTCACCATGCTAATCAAAGTCCTATTCCTGCTTTCTGACACTCCATTTTGCTGTGGATTATATGAAGTTGTGTATTGTGCCACTATTCCACATTCTTACAAATACAATGCAAAAGGACCTTTGTGTTGTCCTTGTTCTGTATACCTGCCAAAGTATTCACCTCCCCTATCTGATCTGATAGCCTTAATCAATTTTCCAGATTGTTTTTCAACCTCATCTTTATAGATTTTGAAAAATTCCAAAGCTTGTGATTTTTCTGAAATCAAGTAGACATAACAATACCTTGAAAAGACATCTATGAAGGTTATGAAATAACAGTTTCCACATATTGTGTTAACTGGAAAAGGGCCACAAATATCTGTATGAATTAATTCAAGCAAATGCTCACTTCTTTTAGAACTTGTTTGTAATAACCTCAATTTTCAATCAAAGCAAAACTTGGTGGTCCACTAGAAGTGTTGAACAAGAAGACAAACGAATAAAGTTCGAGTGTTCAATTATGTGTGTGTGCAGAAGCATGCCGTACCAAGCGGAGAGCAAGGATTTAAATTGCCACTTACTATAATTAAATTGTCGTATTTTTCTAGTTTTGGCACTATAGTAGTGGCGATTACTTTTAATAAAAATTGTGTGGCGTGTTCCGTGTTTTGAGCGACAATGGGAAGTAGTGCTTCTGCTTTGTTTCTTTTATATTGTATGCGAATTAGTGGAAGGTGGTAGGCAAGCACAGAAAAGTCTCTCTCTCTCCCTTTCACGCGTCCGAGCCCAGAAGAAAACAAAGGATAGAAAACAGAGCAAGCTTTGCCGACCGAGCTCTCCCTCCTCTGGCCACCTCACGAACCCAGACGACTTCCCTCGTGCTCGCCTTGACCTTGCGCAACTGCTAGTGGTAGCCTTGCGCCGCGGCACGGCCGGCAGCGGCAGCGGAAAGCC
Source organism: Rosa rugosa (assembly GCF_958449725.1). Taxonomy (NCBI): domain Eukaryota; kingdom Viridiplantae; phylum Streptophyta; class Magnoliopsida; order Rosales; family Rosaceae; genus Rosa; species Rosa rugosa. The sequence continues at coordinate 30,467,391 of NC_084824.1, forward strand.
TGTTCCGTTTTGAGACCGATTTGAAGTCGATCCTAATATCTCGAGCTACCGACCACCAAAACTCAAGATTCTTGGCTCATTAGACTCGCCTCAACTTGCTGAACAAGCACCAAGAAGGACCGGACCCGGAAGGACCTGCTCCAATTGCTTTATACTTTTTGCAGATCTAGGATCATCAGGAAGGAGACTTCCTTCATTGCACACAAGGCCCCAGTTTCTTTGCAATATATTTAGAAGAAATAATCAGCAAAAGAACAGCAAACCTCAATCTGCGAATAGAAATAAGCTCAGCAAATAGCCCGATGATCTCCTAAGCTGCCATCATATTCTCTTCTCTAATAACATGCTCTACCTAAAATACATATACCAAATAATTACTAACCAAAAACTAAGAACTTGTTCTCGATACTGTGCAAGTAAATTAACCCCAATGAAAAAAGAGAAATTACCCGAATCCGAGTTGTAGCTTCCTGGCCAGTCTCAAGAAGCTTGGCAATGTCACAGCGCATATTAGGAATTAAGAGACTTTCTTTGTGGCAATGTCAAATAACTCCAAAGCTCATGTCATCAGACACCAAACTTAACCAATTAGTTAACACTTCAAAAGCTTTAACAGATTCTAAATAAGCCAAAGTAAAACCAACAAGAAAAAATGAAAGTCCAATCTTCAAAAAAGAAAAGAAACCTGGAGTGCAATCAACCAAAAAAAAAAACTATGGTACCAGCACATGCAACAAAGCTAACCAGCAATAAAGCGAAAACTGGACCACCAAAATCAATACCCAAACTTAACAAATCTAACTTGTATAAAACTCTAGTAAGAAAACAAGGGGAGTTCTCAATTTCAAAGAAAATAATGACAGCTATCACATTCTTCCAAACTAGCAAACAAAAACACGGAGTGCAAAAGGATACAGCAGTAGTTTCAGTTGCTGATTGAACTACAGCAGTTGTCTCCATCGACTAGATGTATTTGCTGCATCAAAGAGCCAAGTTAATTTAATTTGACAAAAAGATTGTGCATATCAAATGTAACTAAGAGCATGTTTAAGTATGGAAATCTTAGGTATCTGCTAGTTTATTATTTGAGAAAGACCAGATATGGGATGCACAGTTGTAAAAGCAGTATTGGCATTTAACTTTACTTGGCATGGCACTGGAGCAGTATGACCCACAATTATCACTTTTTCAGTAACATGCTTCTTAATGGTGTATAATTCTCCGTTAATCAAACTGAATGATATGTAAGAAGACTGAAAGCACAGTCAATGTAAACTGAACATTTCACTACTCAAATGCCAGATTTTTAGTGAAAGACCACAACAGAATTTTGCACAATGATGGCGTGATTTCCAGTATGCAAACAAGGAGAGAGACAAACCTGTGTGGTTACGCAGAGTGTGTGTGCAAGCTGTGTTTTCCCAGACCTGAAATTTGTGTTTATGTTTAATACAAGCAATGGTCAACAGTGATACTCAAAGAAACATTTCAGATTATGGACACCAGTGATACTGAAAGAAACATAACTCACCTAAATTCCCCAAAGACTTTTGCGATTGCTAGAGTTTCAATTCCACCTGCAATTTATTATTACAGAATCAAATGAAAAAAAAAACTATTAAGCATGATAAACATTAGATTGAATAACTAATATTAGCACAAGATTACTACCTAATAGTTCATCAAATGCTTGGCTCTCAGTTCAATCCAATTAATCAAAGTTTCCATTGATCTCTGGTATGCAGTTTAACATGAAAAAGTCAAATTAACAAATTAATAATAAGCCTCTGGTTGTGAAGGGTACCAGTAGATGTCGGATGGTTTGTAATCAAAAGCATATTTAAGTGTTGTAGCAGCTGCACCATATATCCCCAGTTGTGTGCAGAACTCGCTAATAAGATTAAAATTAGAAAAATCCAAAAGAAGAAGAAAAGAAAAAATTGAAATTGAAGTACGGAACAAATATACCTAGGGCTTCCCAGTGCTCCCACTAATATAGAGCACAAAAAGTGGATCCTCTGCATCAACCCACTCCATTGCACAAGTAGTTGGATATTTAGGTATGCCGTCCTGGAATATAATTACGAGTCATCAGTCAACACCAATCCGTAAAGTAAATGTTCAAGTCACCTATAACCATTTGATAAAAACACTAATAAAGAAAGAATAAACAATGCAGTATGAATGTGAAAGAGAAAAGAAGAAAAAATTGTTTCTTTTTCATGAAAGCCTATAGAAAGAGGAGTTTGTACTACTACTAACCTGCCACCATATATCTCATCCTTCTTCACAATTAGTACTTCCCTCTTCAAAGCAGATTCATTCTCATAAGTTAAGCATACATCTGCTCAAACAAGAAATCATATATCAATCAGATTCCTGTCATAAAATATATCTATTTGGTTAGTAAAGATGAGAAAATTAATCCTTGGTTTTAGAAAATATAGTATAGAAGAGTAATCTGGTATTCTCTCATGGTTGGTTACTGTATCTAGGCACACAACTTTGGCAAATAATGTAGGTTCCAGAATGTGTCAAATCCAAACCTAGAGGGCTGTCCTGCCAATAGATGATCAAACAGAAACCTAAACTTCATTGGGACCTAAACATCAAATACAAATTATTCAATATGACACGCAAAGAATTCAGTCCACACCTACACAAACCCCACTTCTGGCTGATTCAATAAGGGCAGCAACAACTATATCCTTGTGGTGGATGACCTTAGAACCCCTTTTAACAGCATTGCAAGTGATCACAACTTTCAGATTGCAATCTACTATTCTTTGAGCAAGAGATTCAGCAGAAAATCCAGCAAATACAACCCCAAAGAATGAAAAAAAAAAATTATAGAAATGAAAAAGCTATGGATGTTGGAGAGCAAAGAGTACGACCATTACATACCGAGTGAGGAGCACCAATGTAAGCACAGGCAAGCATTGTGATTGGAAGTTCCATTAACATGGGTAAGTAAACCGCAACAAGCATCACCCTTTTTCACTCCAAGATCTTTCAAATTGTTTGCAAGCTGCGAAGAGTCAACTTCCTTTAGCAGACCACTACGCAATAATTATCAACTTTAACATTTGAAACCCAATACTTCAGAAGAAATAAACCAAGAGACAGAGAAGTGATCACTAATCGGGCATGTTTGGAATGTCATTAATAGTGTAATCAAGAAGACGAATGAGGCCTAGGTTCTGAATACTCCCAGAGATAGCATAAGAACTTAGATGTGAGTTGAACATCGCCTTTAGCCTCATCTTTCCATCACTAGCAGTAAAACTACACAACCAAATTATAATTAATTAGATTCTACTTTTCTTAGGGTTTAGGCTCCATAGACCAATCTACTATAAAGAACTGAATTTGCTGAGAAAACCAAAACAAGAAGCAAATGCAAACAAACCTAATTCATGGAGTTGTTGCCAGAACCAAATGTCATTGCTAGATAATGCAAATCAGGTAGCACCATGGCAACAGCAGCTCACATATCTGATTTGAAACAAGACATACCTGCTCAATTCAAAAGAATAATTCTTAACATTTCCAATCATTGCAATCTTTGATACCCATCGAATAATTGTTTATCAAACTTTGATATATCAAAAGCTTCGAGTAAAGGGAAAATTTTGAGAAGGGTACATCAACTTAAGGCCACTATGCATTTCAGTACATCAAGTTCCAAAATATAAACTTTGGTACATGAGGTTTCAAAATCGACCTAGTATAGGCCGTTAGTCTCGTGCCAGCTGTCGTATTTCAAGGGGTAAAACGGTCTCTTCACATTTTTTACTCTGAGCACCCAATTATCTCTCTTCTCTTATTCTGGGCACCCATATCTCTCACTCTCTCTCTCTCTCTCTCTCTCTCTCTCTCAGAATAGAGGGCACAGCTAGATGGCTCGTTAACGCACCCATCTTCTTCAGACCCAATTTCTCCGCCACACCACCACGCAAACTAACCCACCTCCGTCGCCCAAAATCTCATCTTTGAAGGTGCGCCCACATAGAGAGAAAACAGAGAGAAACCAGTTCCCCTCCCCCTCCACTCTTGCCCAGATCTTGATCCCTCCGGATCTAGATCGAAGGCTTAAGGGTTGGGGGTGGCCTCCTCGTTCAGACTTTGTCCAGTTTCCTTGTTTCTTTACTTGTTGGAGAGTAGGTCTTCCCGGAATAAGCTCAATCGGAGTGGAGATTTTGTGGTGTTGGGTTCGATGTCCAATTCGTTTACAGGAGATAGGGTGGAGGCGGCAGTTTGTTGGCCAGTGGGCAGGGATGGTGTTGCTGCGGCGTCTTCTTGGGGCGGATTCGAGTTCGGCGGCGCTAGCAGTGGTTGGTGGTTGGATCCATCCGGATCTCGTCGCAAATCTGGTAGGGATTGGGTGGATCCTGGTGTTGGATAGAGCAGCAAGCGGCGACGGGAGTTCCAGATCTGGCGGCAGCGGCGTCTGTGCGACCGAGGGCGGGGTTCGACAACGACGGCGGCGCAGTGACTTTGAGGGTGAGGTGGTGGTGGCAGGGTTTTTTGTGCAAACGGAGTCTTGGGCAGGTGGCCTATCTCCGGCCTGGGCCTTCTGAAGATGGCGGAGAGATATGGCGCCGACCTTCTGCAGGTGGCCTATCTCCGGCCTGGTAAGCTTCCAGTCGCGGCCATGGAGGAAGAGAAAGGGGATGGGTTTGGAAGGTGGATGAGATATGGTGGTTGTGGACATGGAGGAGAGAAAGAGGATGGGTCTGTGTACATAGAGAGAGAGAGAGAGAGGAGAGAGGAGAGTGAGTCAGAGAGCGTGTGAGAGTGAGAGGAAACTGAAAGTACTAAAGTGCCCTTAAACAAATGAATAATGACATAAGGGTTAACACCGTTATTGACGTCGTGTACATATATTGGCTCGGGTTTGCAATTTGATGTACTAAAATTTATATTTTAGAACTTCATGTACAGAAATTAATAGTGGGCCAAACTTCAAGTACTATTTCTGAAATTTTCCCTCGAGTAAATGTTAAGATTGCAATCTTTGCAATCTTAACGCATGTTAACATTTACAATACCCACCTACAAGTCTTAAAACTTTGATTAACAATTACTTGATTTCTACACTAAAAAGCACCTTGACAGAGAGTTAAAGCTTACATCGATGGTTTGCTACTTGAGATGGGCGGCAAGGAGCTATTCCTGGGTCTGAGCAATCATGCCATATATGCACAATTGTAGAGTTAAAAAGAGAGTGAGCTAGTGAGAGATTGCGTCGTCTTGCTGAAAACCCCAAAATCTCAAAGTCTACTTTGCAGGGCCTAGATCAAAATGGAACGAACACAAATCTAAGCTCAACAACAACAACATCACGTCGAAAACATCATATCAAAACACAAAAACCACAAATCAAATAGAATCGATTCCAGTAATAGATCCACTGCCAAATTGAAATAAGGATTGATAATCGCATAGGGTTGGATTAAAGCCTTGATAAAGTGGAATCTGAAGCACAAGTTGCGAGATAGATTATGCTGAAGCTGCCATTTATGCATTTCAGGTGAAAAATTAAGAGCCCTAATTTGAAAATTTGGGAGATTCAAAAAATCGAAACCCTAGGTTTTGGGAGCGGTGGAAATAGGAATAGTTTTAGGTAGGGGCTAGGTGGTTGGGTGGAATTGGCTGACGGTCGTGGTGGCCTACTTCGGCATGACGACGAGGGTTGTGTTCTTCTTTCGCCGCTCTCTCCCACTTACCCACACTGACAAGGACCTGCATCTCCGGTAACAGTTTGCGGGGCTTCGACACATGCTCCCATGGAGAGGTGGTGGTCTGATTCAACAGGGCAGCGAAGGATGGGGTGCGCGCAATTGCGCGCAGGTTAGCAAGGAAGTTGGGGTAGGCGAACCTAGGAGCAGAGGAGGCGGTGAGAGAAGGCTTGGCAAGCGACGACATCTTCTTGGAGAGGAAGGTGGCGAAGGTGTAAGGGAAATGATAGAGTGGAAGAGATAAGAGAGTATTGAGAGAGAGTCGGGGATGACAGAGAAAATTTTATTGAAACGTGGTCGACGACATCTGTCAGACAACGTATACTTAAGAATCTGTTGTATGAATGTATATAGGTAAAAATTTGGACAAACAAGGGGAGGGAAAATTGGCGCCTATGCCTACATATGTTTGATTTGGGTGAAACTTTGCCGCGCTCTGCAACCAAGTTCCATGATCAGACAACAGATCTATAACAATCTGTTGTACAAAGTTGTGCATCTTGCACAAGGTACACCTAGTAGGATTTTTCAAACTTCATACAACATTCAGTCATACAACGGATAAGAAAAGACTGTTGTTTGTAGAGTTCAAATTCCATATTGGTGAGCTTGTTCTGAGAGGGAATTATGAGCTCGGAATGGAGGGAAATCAGCTTCCCATTTACACAACAGAAACGTCTTAACTCAGTTGTGCAATATCTTCCTAATTTTTTTTTTCCAATTTGCTTACATTCACACAACAGAAACAGAATTGTACCGTTGTCTAACAAAGTTGGTGTTAACACACAACAGCAGATTTCTGTTCTGTTGTGTGATGAGTGTTGTGTGTTTCGATTTTTGTAGTAGTGAGCTGACTCAGGGATTGCAACACACGTTGCAATCCCATGCATATGCAGATGCATTTACCTGTGACTCTCCGAGATCAATAAAGGGCTTTGTCATAGTTTTGTATGGGAATGCCAATACGATATGTACAAGAATATATTGTACCTACAAACAATGCAAGAAAAGATGCAGTAAAGGAGATGGTAGCAATGCAGAATAGCAACAAAGCCTTTGAAGAATGGTTTGTGTACCAGGATTGCAGTGCCTCAACAATCCTAGACCAGGACTGCAATAACAATTCAGTTTTAGAAAATGAAGTGAATTTGAATCCCATTCCAGAAAACGAAGAAACTGACTGTGCAGCACACCAAGTTGAAAATTTAGTGCAGAATGGTGTTGAGAATGATCACTACTACAAAAATCGAAACACACAACACTTATTACACAACAAAACTAAAATTTGCTGTTGTGTGTTAACACAAACTCTATCATACAACAGTACAAATATATTTCTGTTGTGTGAATGTAAGCAAATTGAAAACTTTTTTTTTAGGAAGATATTGCACAACTGAGTTAAGAAGTTTCCGTTGTGTGAATGTGAGGCCTAGATGGAGGGAAATGAGCACATAATTCCCTCCCAGAAGGACCTCAATTTGAACTATCCACACAACAGTTTTTTCGATATTTGTTGTATAAGAAATGTTGTATGAACTTTGAGAAATCCTCTAGGTACACCCAGTGGCGGACGCAGGAATATATATCACTGGGGGCAGGTTTTGATCATGCAATCTTTCTTTTTTCTTCCAATTTTGAAAACCAATACCAGTAAAACAATCACCTCCTCCTTGCTCACCAACATTTGATTTGAACAGATAGCAGCACAAACAAAATGCAGCATCTTTGGCTACTCTATATTCTAACCAATTAGGGACGTCATTAAACCAATCAGAGACAAACCTTCGTTTCCCTTCTCCGCCCTGTGTTTGGACAAACTGATGATTTCTAGACTGACAAGGACCTCTTAGCAGATACTCTCTTCTAATTTGATCCCTAAGATTGGGATGATAATCTGAAATTTTAGTTCTTTCTCCAGGATCAGAAGGAAGATTAGCCAAATCAATTTCTACCCGACTCTGTTTTGATCTTTCACTCTCTATGAGGGGTGATGATAACTCATTTGATGTTCGTTTAAAGAATCTCTCCATCTTTAATCTTTCACAACTGCAATTTTCATAAAAACAGAGTAACTTAATCTAATCAACAAAGTCATATATTTGGGAAGTAAACTAGAAGATAAAGAAGTAACCTTTAAGATACATCAATGATCAATCCAAGGCTGAGTTGCAGAAGAGCAGATATGGAAAACTAAAAGAGTCGATGACGTCGGACTCGAATCAAAGACTGGAAGTATTGAGTTTGGTTGTTTGAGTACTGAGTTTGGTTGTTTGGGGATTCTCAGTAGAACAAACAGAAGAAAAAAAGGTTTGGGGTCGTCTGGGACTCTGGGGAAAGGCTAACGCCTTTGCATATATAAAAGTATATATGAATGATAGAGATTTGGTGAGATGAACGGTTGCATATGTCAATATATATATATATATATATATATATATATATATATATATATATATATATATATATATATATACATACATACATACATACATATATATTAGACAAGGTTTCAAATTTCGGAGAAAGTTTCGATTTCGGTGGAAATTTCGGTTAAAAATCAAGAAATCAAATTAATTGCATTTATAAAATGATATTTTTGAATGAAACTTTTACATAGACTAAACTAACCTATAATAAACCTATTTACAATGTAACATCTCTAAAATTATACATTTATAATAGAATTATGATATTTTATATGGACGAGATTGCTAAACTAGTGTTTTTATCTATGTGTATTGATAATGTGTTGTATATTGATAACGTAAATATGATTTACTTTTTTTAATAATTAGAAAATTACAAGGGGGTGGGGCGGGGCACGTAAAACCAAAACCTCGTGAATGAAAATGAATGAGTACAACAAAAGGAATATAAAAGCTACTACGATGTGGTTCGATCTAGCTGGTTGAACTGCTTTCATTTAGTTTCATACAATACTGCTCCCAAGTACATGAATTTTGGAAATGATTTTCGTACTTCATCACATGGTTATTGTATGTGTACGTGTTGTTCCCTTTCCACATGCAATCCATATATCAGTTATTGTAGAATTACCTAATATGATGTTATAGTGTATGAAAGCATACAATATTTGAGACGAAGCAAAAAGGAAATCATGTTATGGTTGGAGCATTCAACTTTGTAGCAGATAACAAAAAAAAGTTTTTTGTTGTATTCAACTTGATTGCAAAAAAAAAAAAAAAAAAATCAAAATTTCATATTTTCTCTATAAAAGTGTGAAGTAAAAATTCATTGTAGGTGACAAAAAAATTTAACAGAAATTTTAGAGAAATTTCGGACAAAATTTCGGTGTGAATTTTTAAATATATATTGTGTGTGTAGATATTTCAGAAATTAAGAATTTCGTGGAAATGTACGGAAAATTTCAGAAAATTTCAGGAAACTTCTGACGGAAATGATATAGCATATGAATTTCGTTTTGGTACTTCAAAATTACGGAAATTTCGGCAGTTTCGGAGAAATTTAAAACCTTGATATTAGAAAGGAAACATCTCTGGAAGCTCAGTGGGGGCAGGTCAGTTGCATATGTCAATATATATATACATATATATATATATATATATATAAAAAATGCTCAATTGCCAAATGTCAAAAGCTCAGTGGGGGGTTCTAAGTCTCCCACCAAACAACTTAATTGAAGCCCGACAACCATATTCTTTCCTTTACTTTCCCCCAATGAAACAGCAACCCACTCTTACTCTAAAAGTCTAAACCAAATCCAAAACAGCCAGCAACCAAAATGAAGAATCAAACCCTAAAAATCGAACTCATTTCTCTACTACCCTACTACGATTTGTACATCGATTTGGAAAATTAGGGCTTCGATACGAGTTCTTCAGGTTCATTTCGCCTTGTTTCGAGTAATTGAGCAGCAGTGACACGGAGAGTTCCGAGCCTCCTGACCTTGAGAGGCAGCAGCAGCGTGACGGCGGCGCTGAGGTGGTTACCTCAATTCCCGATTCTTCTGGCGTTGAGATGCAGTGTCGCCGCTGCTGAACGTCATCATTTCCAGAACCACAGGCTCCCTCCGCCGCATCCATCGCTAATTCGTCCAAGGAGGCATAATAGAAGAGGGGTACATCTTTGGTGAAGAGAGGGAGAGAGAGGCATCATAACCCGGAGCCATTTCGGGCCGACGACGATGGCGCCTCCAAGAAGCGAACCAAGTCATTGGGCTGAAATTAAGCTTAGACGGAAGCGAATTAGAAATCATGTTTCAGCTATGCTCTAGCAAGAGTGCCATGTTCTCTTCAGCACAGGCCCTGTCTCTGATGCCCAGATGATGGGAAAGAGTAAGGGAATGAGAATCACATGCCAGGCCGCAATTCCAGCTGATAATGTCCCTGACATGGGTAAGAGGAAGCTTATGAATCTGCTTCTTCTAACGAATCTCACTTCCCTCTGGTTTCCTATGCCACTTTCTTTGCTCCAACTGGGTGAGTTTGAATCATTGGTTCCTCTGTATTCCCTCTCATTTCTGTTTTGAAATCTACGTGTATGCTTGATTAGTATGTGCTTTTGTGGTTAACTGTGATTGGATTACATGTTGAATCCCCCTAATCAAATGTTAGAAAGATTCCAATTTGAACAAGCTAGTGTTAAGTTATCGGATGATAACCAAGGATTATTTTTATGGTTCTAATTTCTAGACAATATCATGCTCAAACTGGTATTTTGGCATTGAATAGATTGTCATTTTATCATTAGCTCTTTGACATATTTATTTTGCTCTTAATTGGAGAACAATTGTAGCTTTGATGTTGGAAGTGGTGGTCAAGTTGCCAAAGATGCTCTACGAAACGATGTAATTGCAGCAGAATGGCTTAAGAGTTAAGAACCATGGCCCTGGTGACAAGGATTGAAGGTACTAATACATCTTACTACTATTTCAATTTATTTGGAAAGTTCAAGTTCATTTTGCAATTTATGGCTCCAATTTGCTTGGTCTGAGCTTCTTTGAATCTGAAATTTGTCTCAAGTCCTTGGGCTGCTAGTTCAAAATTATATAGGCTTCTATAGGCTCATAGTTATATATATGAATAACTTATACAAGTGAACGTCTTCTCTTTTTATCCTTAATTCTGTAAATACTGCCATATTTTTCTCTTGACTATCGCGAGAAAATCACTTGAACCAGTTGCCTTTTCTTCAAACAATATAATATTACCCCCACTTTATAACTATGTAGTATCTTCATTCAAATTCAGATTCAAGATAGGAACTTAGTGGTAGTATACTTTCCACTGATTGTTTTAGTTATATGCTAAATATCTGAAGAGAGTTCTGGATATACGAGGATAGTAGTTGAAATTTATGATTTCAAAGAACAAACCTCTTGCTAGAACTGTGACTGTCCTTGAGCTGCATCTGGACGCAAAGCTTTTATCGCCACTGGTGTGTGGTTCAGTTCCCCTTTGTAAACTGGACCATAACCTCCTCTCCAATCTTGCAAGATATCGAAAAATTATTTGTTGCTGATTCAATTTCCTCAACTGTGTATTTTCTATAACTGATATCACAGGCCCTTGCTTCTGATGCCTTCTTTCTCTCTTTAGCTTCTTTAAGGGCTTTCTGTTCTGCATTCCTCCTTTTTTGTGATTCCCATTCAGCAAAATCCTTTGAGCTGCTTCTGCTGCCTTAATGGCTGCCTTACGATTCACTTTTTCTCTCTGTACAAGTGCAAATGCAACTTCCTCAGCTAGTTGTGCCTCTTTTAATCTCTTTTTTTCTTCCAATTTCCATCGGTTAAGTTCCATGTCCTGGCATTGATACATAATGAGAAGATATACTCGAGTAGTTTTGCCATATGAACTGTTGCGAGTTTGCATTTGCTTGACAGAACTTGGAGGCATAAGATGTCCGTTTTGTGTGTGTCTGTGTCAAGTATACATTTAGTTATATTACATCTTACTAGATGTGGCACAAATATACTGCATATGGCCTGTTGCTCTAATAAATGTGCATCTATGCATCATATATAGCATAGAAAACCACAATATATATATGTACTCATTTGAGATATCATGACAGGAAATCACTGAATGTGGGAACATCTAAACTGGTTCCTAACTCAAAAATTTTCTAATATTTTAAGTACTTTAATATGCATTACTTACAAAAAAAAAATGCTGGGTAATTGTCTTACCACATTCTGTGAGTCACAGGACTAATATTGGGATACTAGAATATTTGGTATTATGTTACATTGATAATTTTTTTCTTGAAACACCTATATCTTGTTAAACTTTCGTGCATACAGAAAGGTGGCAAGGTAGTTGCTATGTAGAAGTAGAATATTGTATTAATTGTTATCAGAGTAACCTTTAAATTGGGTATTGAACTTAACTCAAGTCTTTGCTATGGAAAGTTGGAAGCTGGACTACTTACATTCATTATACCCATTGTTCTTCTTGGGCACCTGGTATACTGCTGTTGCATATGTCTTGTTCAAATTGATCACTTAAAACGTTGAATATGTAGTGAAATTTGGAAATTGGGTCATCAATCTTCCATATACATTCACTTGGAAATTGGCACTAATGAAGTTCGCATTTGAAATATAGTGTGGCTTGATGGATGATGGAGTGAAACTTTCTCTACTGGGTTCATGGATGGCCTTGTTTGTATTATTTGCTGGAAGGAAGTTCTCACAACCAATTAAGGTAATCTTCTAATTGACTTGGTTGTAATGAAGATTCCTTTTTAGTTTTTGTTTCCATTTGAGATCAATGTGCATTGCTTTTGTTTGGAGGTATTGGTTTTTGTGCTTTTGGTTTGCTTCCACACCTCTCAAGTTCTGACCAGCAACCATATATAATTGACTATTCTGCTACTTGAAAATATGATAGCTTTCTTATATCTATTTCTTTTTCCAATTTATTTGGCATATAGGTGACTTTGATTTTTCGAGGTTTGCAGATTTTGGAGCTGCAATATCTGGTGCAAACAAATTGCAGTGCCAGCAAGTGCTTAAAGAGCTAGAAGCAAGTATCGATCAATCTTGCTGAGGGTTTCTATATTAGTCATAATTGCACTTACTTTTGATTAGTATATATTTATTGGATTTGATCATCTGCTACAAGCTTGGCCAAGTGGTTGAGACTTGCTGTGAATATATGGGGACAACATCATTGCTGGTAATAAGGCGGAAGTCTGGGGCACAAGTTCTTCTTATTGTCGAGGACTAGTGAGCTCACTCTCTGTTTTGAAGGTGAGGTTTATGAGTTTTTTGCTGTTATGCCCCAAAAGGTCACTCTCTATTTCTTTCTTGCTTTGAGCTCTATTTTTATTTACTTTTCTTATACATTAATGCTCACAGGTCTAATGCTCATCTTTTGCATACTTTGTAGAAAGTATTCCTTAAGATGATAAGAGGATTTGTTCGCATAGCCATGGAGAATGGCTATCCCCTAGTTTCAGTTTTCTGCTTTGATCAGGTATCACCTTCTTATTATCTGATTTTTCATGGTATACGTACCTAGAGAGTTATTGGTTTCAATTCTTGCTGCAGTTGTATTATAGCTGTTTTGCATTTCTGCCTTTGCTTTACTGGTCTAACATGTATGGATGTCAATAGTTACATAACTATTAAGAGCAGTTTGTTGCAATTTCTGCTTGGCCGCTTGTGTTCATTAAAGGGGTGCCATAATGTTTATTAGTTCTTCAGTGGTTGAGTTATGCTTTCCTTGTCTATCTAGCATGTGTTTCACCTCTCAACGAGATGATGTTCTCCTTTTAATCTTATGATCTATGCTGCAGTCAAATGTTTATAAGTGGTGTAAGCCAAGTGGGGAGTTATTCCTGAAGTTTGCTAGAGCTATCAGATTCACCCTTATTGCCTTCCGGGGAATGTTTGGGTATGTATTTAGTTGTTTGATATTGTATTATTTACTTTTAGTGCAGCAAACACTCGTGAAGTGAGTTCCCTTACATTTCTCTTGAACATATTTTGTTGGTCTCTCTTGAACATACTTTAGTTGTTAATTTCTTTGGTAACCTGTTAAGTACTCACTCAGAACTTGTGTTCAACAGCAGCAAGCAATTAATGTCATTTCGAATGCATGGCCACAAGAAACTAATGTAAAAATTTATTATAATCTGCATGGTTGCAGACTTGCAGATATATGGGTACAGAATGAAGTCAATACTAGAGCTTGTTGAAGAATGTGAGCACTGTGGGCATTTAGGACTTGTTGAAGAATGTTTCAATCAGCCAGAGTCTTGAATGTGTTCAAAGGGTAAGGTCATTGGGTGAGCAGAACTGGAGTCAATACTAGAGCTTCTGCCAAAAGTTAGAAACTGGACCTAACTTTCTTTATTTGTGTTTCTGTATGATGTTGACATAGCAACAAAGGCAACTGTCCTTGGCATCCAAGTTGGGTGTGGATTCAGGCCTAAGATTCCATGTAGGAGATGAATCTAGAGCTAATGCTGCACAAGATAATGAACTTTTCCATCAGAATCCTCAAGCATATACTGCACAAGATGGAAATTGGATTGCTCGTATTGCAGCATTCCTTGTGGGTGAGGATCGAACACAATCTCGTATAGCTTATGAAATTGGAAGGCTTAGTTCAATGAAATGTTTAAATGCTTATAAAATTGTTTATAGTGAATCGATTGGAGTTTGTTTTGATGTATCAAAGTTACTTTTAGCATTAATATAAAATTATTGTTCATTGGTAATTATCTCTAGCATTGATTTTGTATGATTTCACCTAGCATTGATCTCATACAACACAATACAAAACAATGTATTGTATGACTGTAAACGAGTTCAAAATTAAGGCTTCTCTTACAACAGTAATTGGCTATTAGCCAATCTGATTACAATATTCACACCACAACTAACTAAATATAGTGGTTGTGTGAACTAACAACCAACAACAAAAGAAAACAAAGTTCTGTTGTGTGAGATTCATAACACACAACAAAAATGAAATCATCTTTGTTGTCTAAGTAATCAACAGACAAGGGAGATAATTTCACTTGAGTTGTGTGTTATTAATCTCAGACAACAAAGAATGAGTAATATCTGTTGTGTGTTACATATCTCAGACAACATAGAATGAATAATATCTGTTGTGTGTTATGAACCTCAGACAACAAAAAATGAGTTATATCTGTTGTGTGTTATGAATCTCAGACAACGGCGAATTCCTTCTTCTGTTGTTTGAATGTGTCGACACATCCTCGCGCATGCCATGCCAGGCACATGCCTGCGCAGAATTCACACAACAGAAACAGGTTTTCTATTGAGCAAAGTATTGTTACATAACGGTGAAATCACCGTTGTGTAATTTTTCAATCACACAACACTCGTTTAGACTACAGTGAGGCTGGTCATCACACAACTCCAAATATCTGTCGTCTGATTAACTTATTGTAGTAGTGGATGATGCCACAGTTGCTCAAAATGATCAAAGTCAAAATAATGAAGTGCAAGGACAGCAAGTTAATCAACAAGATGAGATAAATGCAGCATCACATGTAGAAATGTCTCAACCTATAGCCTTGAGAAAATCTACAAGAATCAGGAAATGTGCCATACCAGATTACAAGTTGTACTTGACAATTGAAGAAGATAACTTAGAAGATGAAGATGATCCCATTTCAGTTGCAGAAGCTATGCAGTCAATAAATAGTGAAAAATGGAGATTGGCAATGGAGGACGAACTTCAAGGTATGGCTTAGAATGGTGTATGTATTTTGGTTGATAAACCACATGACTCTAAGCCTATTGGATGCAAATGGGTGTTTAAAACAAAGAGGGATGCAGATGGTAAAGTGGAAAGATTTAAAGCAAGACTAGTGACTAAAGGCTACAATCAGAAAGAAGGAATTGACTATAATGAGACTTTCTCTCCAGTTTCAACCAAAGATGCATTCAGAGTTGTCATGGCTCTAGTAGCACACTTTGATCTTGAGTTACACCAGATGGATGTCAAGACTGCATTTTTGAATGGTGATTTGCATGAAGAAATTTATATGTTGCACCCAGATGGTTTTGCAGAAGATGAAAGCAAGGTTTGCAAGCTCAAGAAATCAATATATGGTCTTAAGCAAGCTTCCAGGCAATGGTATCTCAAGTTTGATAAGGTAATCACTCAATTTGGCTTTTTGTAAAATAAATTGGATGAGTGTATTTATCTTAAGACCAGTGGGAGCAATTTTATTTTGCTCATTCTGTATGTTGATGATATTTTACTTGCAAGTAGCAATAGTTGTTTGCTGAAAGAAACAAAAGCTTTTTTGTTGAGTTAGTTTGACATGAAAGATATGGGAGAAGCACATTATGTGCTAGGCATTGAGATAACTAGAAATAGAAAGCAATATGCTTTAGGTTTATCTCAGAAAAATTATGTGGACAAGACATTGCAGAGATTTGGGATGCAAGGCTGCAAATCAGGTGATGCACCAATATCTAAACGAGATAGGCTGCACAAGGGTCAATGTCCAAAGAATATGTTGGAAATAGAGAGCATGAAGAATGTACCATATGCAAGATTGGTGGGGAGCTTGATGTTTGCTCAGATTTGTACAAGGCCTGACATTTCATTTGCAGTAAATATGCTTTCAAGATTTCAATCAAATGCAGGCCATGAACATTGGATAGCAGGTAAGAAAGTTCTGAGATATTTAAAAAGGACCAGGAATCAGATGCTGGTGTATAGAAGATTGAATGAGAAAGAACTTGAAGTAGAGGCCTACACAGATGCATCTTACAAATCAGATATGGATGATTTGAAATCTACATCTGGTTATATATTTCTTCTAGCAGGTGGAGCTATTTCATGGAAAACTGCAAAGCAGACTTTGACAGCCACATCAACTTTTCAAGCTAAGTATATTGCTATTTTTGAACCAACAGGACACGCATTGTGGTTGAGGAACTTTATTTCTCATTTGAAGTTAATATGTTATGTAGAAAGGCCTATGGTGATTTATTGTGATAATGCATCAGCAGTCTTCTTTTCAAAGAAGACTGCTGATTGAATGAGAAAGAACTTGAAGTAGAGGCCTACACAGATGCATCTTACAAATCAGATATGGATGATTTGAAATCTACATTTGGTTATATATTTCTTCTAGCAGGTGGAGCTATTTCATGGAAAACTGCAAAGCAGACTTTGACAGCCACATCAACTTTTCAAGCTAAGTATATTGCTATTTTTGAAGCAACAGGACACACATTGTGGTTGAGGAACTTTATTTCTCATTTGAAGTTAATAGGTTCTGTAGAAAGGCCTATGGTGATTTATTGTGATAATGCATCAGCAGTCTTCTTTTCAAAGAACAACAAGAGGTCTTCAGGTTCTAGAAATATTGATGTTAAGTGCTTTGCAGTGAGGGAAAGTGTTAGAGATAATGAAATAGAAGTTGTAAAGATTGGAACAAAGGAGCAGTTGGCAGATCCATTGACCAAGGCTTTACCAATGGCTGAGTTTGTAAAACATGTTGCAAATATGGGAGTTGCAGACATTATTTGATATTGAGGAACATATCAGCATTATCTCACAAGTTAGTATTGACTAGTAGCTTTGTTATTTAGGTTGTGATATGATCAATAAAATGCAATTATATTATTAAGGTTTTATCCAATTAATTATCTGCTAAAATCAAGTTGTACAACTTTCAGTTTGCAATTTATTGAATGGCTATATATATAATGCAGATTGTGATAAAATTTACAGTGGAATATAATTTGCTTTACTTCTATTAATTTAGAAATTTTGGTAGGACTTAAACATACAAGTGTATAATTGAATGCATTCATAACACAAGTGTGTTAATACTGTTGCTGTAACTGAGATTCATGTGATTTTAGTCTGCTGCAATGTGATCTTGGAACACTAGTGTTTATTCTTATTCACTGTGATGTTCTTGGGTTCCTTGTAGTTGGAGATCATTTACAGAATCTAGATTACCAAATTTAAATAACCAAAGTGTCTAAACTTGCAGTGCACATTTTAAGTAGATTAGTTCTTATGTGAGTGTATAAATATGCATTCAGCTACAATTACAAATCAATGTCAAGTTCAGTGGGAGATTGTAAGCAAACTAGCATTGCTTATGGAACAAGACATTGATTAGAACTTGTATTCTGCATATACATTTGATATATATATAATTAATCTAAGTTTAGACTATGATATAAGCTGATGAAATATTTCATTTTGTGACAAGCTTATCTGGTATTTGAATTTAAATTAAGTTGCAGTTGAAAGAGCAGTTAAAGTTTGATAAGCAGTTGAGGTATTGCAGCAGTTTCTTTATGGATGAAACTGATTTGCAGAGTTGCTATATATATGTCAGATTGGTCCCTTCTGATGCATGTGTGGTTCTTGTTTTAGTCCCATATACTAAGAGAACATAAGGGTGAAATCAGGAGAAGGCTATTGTCACGCCCCGAATTTTGAATAAATAAATTCAAATCCGAAACGCGATAACTTAACAAGCACAAGAACAACACATAGAAGATTTTTAAATTAAATTAAGCAACTAAACAAACTGAGCTCACAATGTCAATACCGACTCGTTCTTTAGAGTCACACATGTAATAGTTTACAAATTAAACTGAATGACAATTCAATAAGTAAACACACCCACCACAACTCACTACACAGCGGAAGACTTAAAACTAAGAGTACCCTTCGACGTCCACGCTACCGAATGTACACCTCAGCTTCGACGATGATCACTCGATATTCTAACCTGCACAATAACCCCTACACCATGGAATAGTGCACCGGGATTGTAAACAACAAACCCGGTAAGCTTTTGCAAGCTCGTGTGAGTAAACTCAATTAAAATGACTCACGTCACGCATGCTTATAATTTCTCAACTCGTGAGATAATTAAAGCAACAACATTTAACTTCACAAAACACAACCAAACATACAAAACCATCCTTCAATATCATGCTCACGTAAGTTAACTCATATCAAAATCAACATGCTCTGACTCTCGACTCATGCATCCAATTTCAAAATACTTCAACGAATCAACTAAACTCAATTATATTTTAAACATTTAAAAACACAACGAATTACAAAATCAACCTTAATTTGTCTCAACAAAAGTAGTTGTCACCTTAGTGACGTCCCAAACCATTTTTCATCTCAACGACAAATCTACGAAAATCACACTCACTTCCCCTCAACATAAAGTATTTGTCAAAATGATGACCTCACGACTCATTTCACAACTCACTACGAGTCTCAACCACAACTGCACTCACATCATTAAAGTAAATAAAACCAGTAATCCCTGCTTAGAAAATTAGTTCAGGAGATCACTAAAAGCACACAATTCAAAATCATAGCAATCCCTGCATATAGTTTAGTTCAGGAGATTACAATAAAACCAATTAATTCAGAAAATAGTAGTCTCTGCATATAATTTAATTCAGGAGATTACATTAAAACAACAATTCAAAAGGCAGTAATCCCTACATATAACTTAGTTCAGGAGATTACATTAACAATCAATAAAAATCATAGTAATCCCTGCATAGAAAATTAGTTCAGGAGATCACCTAAAATCACACAATTCAAAACATAGTAATCCCTGCATATAGTTTAGTTCAGGAGATTACATTAAAATTAATCGAAAGAAATCATAGTAATCCCTGCATATAATTTAGTTCAGGAGATTACACTAAAATCAAACAATAGAAATGGAAAAGGAATATAAATAAGGAAGTCAACCAACTCACGTGAATAACGAGGAAAACCTTTCAACTCGAAGAAAATAACTCATACCAAAATCACGAGGAATCCACCGATTCAAATTAAGGAAGCAAACACACATCAATCCCGAGGAAAACCTTTCAACTTAAGGAACAGAAACACATACCATGATTCCTTAAAAATCAACATTCTTTTCCCAAAAGAAACAACACAAGTCACCCCGTGACAAAATCATAGGAAATGTTAACCTAACAAATCAATATGAAATCCGGTCCAACCTGGACACGTTGGCAGACAGACTAGAGTTTTAATTGAATATATCGTAACCTGTCGCCTCTGCCGAGGTTCAGCCTTACGATAATAATTGCCTGAGGTCACAACCTGCGACCCCGGATCTTTAGGTCAACCTGACCCTTAGATCAAAACATTTAAACGAGTCTCACTGGACCCAAAACGTTTCAAATCACCAAAAAAGAGAAATCACAACCTGTGACTCCCAAATCTTCAAACCCTTTTCGAAACAATAGAAAATACCATTTCCCACAACGTATTGTTTCCCGAAAAGTCATACTCCAAAATATAATCAGAACTCACTCACAATTATCGTTTGCATCACAACAATTCCACCAATACATATATATTTCCAACATAAGTAAATGTGCAATTCAATAATCTAAATATCACAATGCCACACCATCCAGATATATATATTTCACGTAAATATATATATATATATACGTAGTCATCCACTCAGGAATGCCTACTAATACCAACTATAGTTTTACAAATTAACTACTCAAAAATCATTTTATATCAAAACCATGTTTTAACCTACCCATGAACTGTTATTGATCAAGTTCATATATTTTAAAACAAATTATTTATTTTGATAAATACGATTTTTGCATGCTAACAATTAAATCTACTAAATTAAAACATAACTAATTTATCAACCGGAACACCGTGAGATTTACTCACCTCCAAATCCTGCTGCGTCTTCACACAAACCAAGACAAGCACAAAATCATCCAAACTCCGCTCACGTGATTCCGTCAATCACCTAATTACATTAAGGTCACACTCAATACAACACCAAACACAACCATTTTAAAGTTCGCAACACGTGAACTATAAACCGAAAGATACGTCAATTCAGGCAAAACCTTATCGGAGACCACCCAAATCTCCGGAACAGTCCTACGATCATTAGATCAAATCTACAAGTCGATCGGACGGCCGGATCCTCACGGATCGAAAACCGATCAAACCGAAAACCCTAAAACTTTGAAAATTCATAACATGCTCATACGATTTTCAAAAATTACAAACTATATATCAAAATGCTCGTATCGATGATTAGATTGAAATCAGGAACAGAAACTATCACTGGGGTGGCTGGAAGCCGCCGGAAAACACCACCACAGTGGCGGCGCCGCGGCCCATCCAAAGTCAAAATTTGACAAAACTTCCAACACAAAAGATCTTCATCTCAACTCCAATTACAACTTTCATAACTATCACAAAGTCAAAATAAAAGCCATTTGGCCGGAATTTACCTCGCAAGTTCTGAAATTCGATGAACCCTAGAAATTTCAACTCCAAAATTCGATCTCCATACTTTGAATCGTTTCAAGCCGCTTGGAGGGAAGCATCTACGTCCTCTGGGCTTCAAAAGCCCCCAAGAATCACCGCCTGAGGTGGCCGGAATCGTGAGATACGATCTGGGCGATTTGCAGCGCCGTCACCAAACTTCCCAGAGTTTCTGCGTCGTACACGGGCCTACCCACGTCGTGAAACTTCACAGAATTGTAGATGGGAGTGAGGCGAAGAGATAGGGACAAGAATCACGGCCTATGGTGGCTGGACGGCGGAGAAATCGGCCAGCGAAAGAGGCTGGGCGAAACTGGGCTCGGGCTGAAGAGAGAGAAAAAGTTTCCCGATTTGGAAACTTCTGATTTTTCTGATTTTTTTCCTATTTAACCAAAATGGAAACTTTTTCAGTTGATCGTAACTTCTTCATACGAACTCCAATTTTCACGTTCCGCATGTCCACGAACTTGTATCGACGTGTTCTACAATTTCCGTGAAGGAAGTTTTCACAGAATCATAACATATAAAAAGTCAAACTTTGTAACCCCCCTAAAACGTGTAATTCGAATAATTAATCGTCCGAAACAATTTCGCTCTATCCTTGAACCACAAAATCGTACTAACGAATACTTTATTAATTTTAGGAAATTCTGAGAAATTAATAACTAATTTTCGGGGTATTACAGCTATCATGGACAATGGAAGTGCATCGAGTAAGATTTTGCATTAATGTTCTTGTGTTCTTGTTTTCGGGAGATTCAGGATTGATACAGCACTTTCAATCCTAATCATATAATTTACATTTTGTCGATTGTCAGTAATCTTAGTTACATGTATTGATCTAGTATAGGTTCTTAACTATATTTTTGTGATTCTTCAAGTTTGCTATTTCTAACAAATAGGAATAATGACAGCTTACTTTGGATAGAAAAATATGAATTTGGGTTTGAGATTTGTGTTTGTGCATGCTTGATAAGTTGTTGCAGACACATGGAGGTATTTGGGAGAGAGAGTAGAAAAAAGACCGACAAGTGTAGAGACGACGGCGATAAAGCTTTTTTTATTTTATTTTAATTTTATATTTCTCAGTTTTATTTTAATTTTATATTTTACCAACACATTCTCAAGTCACAAAAATGCCAAGTACAATTCATTGTTTTTGTTTTGTAAAACAATTTTTCAAAAATTATTTTGTAAAACGTTACCGAACAGGCCGTAAAGAATTTGAAAAATAACTTTATTTTGCACCCGCGTTAAGCCTATTCGATCACCCACTCGATCTCCCTCCAGAATAATTTGTATCCATCCGAGTATTTTCAAAATAAATATTCTTCTTCTAATATTGCATGCCTGCATTATTATAAGAATGCAATCACATGATGGATATTCATCAAATTGTATTTTTCCAATCCTCTATTAAGGTGTCATATGATGACACTCGACGGGTAATGAGTGTTGTTCGTTAAAAAGTAAAACAACGTTTCATGGACTAATCAGAGGAAGGAAAATAGGTTTCTGTTGATGAAACTCGCAGTTTTGAGCTGGTATGGAGTCGATAGAGGGATTTAGGAATTGGAGTCCTGGTTTTGATGGTGTACGTGAAGTGCTAAATGAATGCAATGTTACTTAAACATGCAACAAATCATATGCTTTGGACTCGAACATTATTTCTCCATATGGCCCAGTATTATTGCCAAGCAGATGACAAATAGTTATGCGGCCCATTTCACAAATTAACAAAAGCCCTTCTGTTTCTCTTTTTTTTTTTTTTTTTGCAAAGATACTACTGTGTCAGGAACATATATATTTCAATTTCAAGAAATTTAAAAAAAAAAAATTTGAAATATGTTCCTAAATTTTCATGTTACTGACTTAGAATAAAATTATTATCGATCATCAATAATGCTTTAGAGTTATTAATAGTTTTTCAGTTATCGTTACTTGACACAATGATTGAAGGATTACAAGTCTAGAAAACGTAATTGTTGTAGCTTGATGGTTAGGTGGATGAAGAACTTGTAGGCTTGAATTTAAGGTCCGATTGTGTACGATCATAGTTATTTGTTTCTTACATTTTATGCATAAAAATTTCCATATTCGATGCATTGGTAGTCTAAGTTTGCGGTTACAATATTTTCTAACCATGCAAAGATTATCTTGTCTCACAAAAGGAAAATCATCACTTATGAAATCTAGTTGATTGCCTTTTGCTGACCATTTAAAGATCATCTTGTCTCAAAAAAGGAAAATCATCATTTGTGAAATCTAAAGGAATATCTTTTGAACTGTTTTTATTTTTATTTTATTATTATTTTATAATGATTCTCATTCTCCTACTTTATATTGTTTAGATGGACAAGCTAAAGTGTTAAGGGAAAACATCACAAATGGTGTATGAACTTTAGGCATTTCTACACTTTGGTGTACCAACTTTCATAACTATCAGAATGGTGTATCAAGTTTGCTCAAATCTTTCATTTTGGTGTACGCCGTTAAATTTTCCGTTATCTTTACAAAAAAAAAAAAAACTGACAAAGCTAAAGGAAAGATAAAGGAATTTTTTTTTTTTGACAAAGATAACAGAAAATTTAACGGCGTACACCAAAATGAAAGATTGGAACAAACTTGATACACCATTCTGATAGATATGAAAGTTGGTATACCAAAGTGTAGAAATGCCTAAAGTTCATACACCATTTGTGAAGATATCCCAAGTGTTAAATATGAATAGAATGATTCTAGTTGGACCTCCATTTTTGCTATGTAGACCTCAACTTCATTATTTTCCCCTTAAACTGACAATTTTGCCCCTTTATCATTATTATAGTTGTTATTTCTTTCTTTTCTTTTCTTTTTTTCTATCTCTTGCCTCTCCTTCTCTCTTACATCTTCTCTCTCTCATCTCCATAAGAAAATGGTGCACAAAGAGTTTATGCAAAAGAATAGCTCCCAAACGTGTAGCTGCATCTTCCATCATAGAAGAGCCTTTCAATGAAGAAAATAGCGTCGGTGGCAATCACCACCACCATCATCACCCATCATCTTCGCAAAATCAATCAGAATATATAGCCTTTTATCTAATTTGAACATGCTTCGACCAAATGAACTATTGAAGAGTGATAAAATTTATAATTTTGGATATGTGATAATAATGGTCAAATGAATTACGTAGGATATGTGAAAATCGTAAAGCATAATTGTTGGTGCTATGCATAATGTGATGTTGATGTTGAATTTTTCTTTTTCTTTTATGGGATGCAAATGTTGAATATCGATTGAATATAGAAGATTCATTTAGTTTCTGGGTGGTGAAGACTAAAGACCTATTAAAAAAAACAAAGGAAAGTAAGAAAAGAGCGATGAAGAAAGAATATAGATGAAGAAAGAATTGAGGGATATAATTTGGACCGTGTGGTGAAAACGGAAGAACAAAAGAATAATAATGAAAAAAAAAGAGAAAGATGAAAGGGAAAAACTCACAAACAGTACCTGAACTATGGGCCACTAATAACTTTCGTACCTCAACTTCAAAAAATATCATTTTGGTACTTGGACTTTTCACCTCGACCCAAGATTCATACCTGGGAACAGTAAAACCGTTAACGGGGTTAACTTTTCAAGGGTATAGTCGTCCTTTCATGTCCTCCCGCTAACCACCACAAAACCATCTATTTTCTCCTTCACACAACCCTTCTCTATAATCCCTCCTCTCTCCTTCCTACACCCTCCTCTCTCAGCCCTCCGATTGTCCCCCTTTCCCCATCACCGTCCCTAATGACGTCATCAGCGTCAAGGCATCGATGCTGCCGACAAGGAAGGCCGGTCTGGAGGATCTCCGTTGTCTGTTCGCGAGACCAGGGTTGCGCATTTTTCGGGACGCCACCATACCCATCTCATTTGTGGGCCCACACGTGGTGGAGTTTCTCATTTCTCAGCGGACCCGGATCTCTGGGTTCGATTTCTTCTTCAACAAAGCAGTTTCTGGGTGCTCTGGATTAGAGTTGACAACGCTGCTCAGACCCGCCATAGCTTCCGGCAATGCGAACTTGATCTCGAGCTTGATCGATGCCAAATTGCATGGAGACCTCAATCTTCGGCATCTTATCCGACCTGCAGACTTTGGGAGCTGGGGCATCTTCGCTTGGAGGAGCTAGTCGACCCTCTCTGATTTCATGATTGAGTTTTGTTAATTATGCAAATTCATGATTGGGATTCTGTGATTGCATATGTGTTTGATCCATTTTATGATGAATCTCAGAGCTAGAAGGAAAGGAAGGCAACTCGCCGATGAGCTAGAGGGGAAGAAAATCTTCTATCCCAGAAAGAAAAGATTACAAAAATGAATTGGGGTTGCTTGTCTAGAGGAGGCTATAGATTTTGGGGAGGCTATCTGGGGGTTTATACTGTTGTTGTGTTGATGTACAGGTTTCATGGGTTGAGTTGCTTGAAAAGTCAAAAGGATAATGGGGCGCTTTAGCCAAGAGGAATTTGGGTTTTTTCATGCCCATGAGGATATTGCATAAGTGTCTGATGCAAGCTGTGAGTACATTGAGGTGTTGGATTTTTCTTCTGCTATGAGTTTCTAGTGTTGCAAATAGTTTGAAAATTGGGGAAGAACTAATACAAATAATGAAATAGAAACATACCCAAGAATCTAAATGAATTTTGGAACAAAACCCATTAAAGCAAACGAATTGATGCTCATTTTCACTGAGGTATGAAGAAGAAGATGAAAAATCTGGAATTGCAGAGAGATAAGAGAGGTTTGGAGAAAATGAACAGTGAAAGGACGACTATACCCTTGAAAAGTTAACCCCGTTAACGGTTTTACTGTTTCCAGGTATGAATCTTGGGTCGGGGTGAAAAGTCCAGGTACCAAAGTGATATTTTTTGAAGTTGAGGTGTAATACCCTGGAAAATCCAAATTAAATTCCGTGGATTTTTAGAAATGATTTCACGATAGTAGGAGCGAGTACGAAGCTTGGAGAAGTTGTGGAATTAGTTCGAACGGTTTTATTTTCGAAAACGAACGTTTTTAGGGGGTCAACAAAGTTGACTTTTTATACGTTCAAAATTTGGGAAAACTTCCTTCATGAAAGTTGTAGAGCTCGTCGATACGAGTTCGTGGACATGTAGAACGCAATATTCGGAGTTCGTATGATTAAGTTATGAATATTTGAAAATTGGGAATTTTCTATAAATAGGAAAAATATCTGATTTTTCATTTAAGGACGAAACATTTTCATTTTTGCTGAACAGTCCCCCAGCTCTCTCCGTTCTCTCTCTTCTTTCGACCGTCAGACCCAACGGGTCTTAGCCGACCCGACCCGGATTTTCCTTCCTCCTCCGGCGTCCTCCGGCCACGACCCGGACACCATGGTGATCGCCGCTCCAAGCCCGGCCTCCCTCCGGTGTCGCCTTGCCCCGCCGCTGCCCCCAGATGGAGATCGAAGAAGCCAGCCAAGAGGAATCCGACCCGACCGGAATTCCATTTTTCCGGCGTTGCATGGGCCGATCGTTCCCATTTTCGTGATCTCCTCCTCCCCCTGATCATCCCCATATAGGCCTTGCTTGACGATTTGGAGTGTGGAGTGAAAGATCACGAGTTGAAGATTTCGACGTCCCTGATTCAATCTGGAATCTGATCAGACGCACGAGATTAATCCAACTTCAACGCTTGATCTAGGACGATCTAGGCCGAACCAGGCTTAGCTCCAGGTATGAAAGTCGACCACCCTTTCATTTTGAACCAGTTTGTAGTTGGTCACTTTGCCATCTGAGGTGGTTGACCGGCGTTGACCGCCGCGTTGACCGCCCACTGACCACCGCTTGTGGCGGCGCATCAGACCATATTTCGAGTTTTCATTATCTAGGCGATGATCTATGCATCCATACGAGCGTTTTGATATATAACATGGTCATGTTAGGAAAAGTTGATAAATAGTGGATTTACGTTTTGACGTTACTATTTAACGTTTTTACGTTTATCTTCGGTTTACGATCTGTGAAGATCTGACCATCGGTTTTGCTTCAATTTTGGATATGTTGATCGTATGACTGTCCCGGTGACCTTGTGAGGTCATGGGCGAAGATCCGACCGTTGGATCTTCGTATAATTGAGAAATAGTGATTCGGAAGGCGATTCGTGAGAATCTGACCGTCGGATGTTCATATAATTTTGTGGAGATGTTAGTAAAGGCGATTCAGGAAGATCTGACCGTTGGATCTTCGTGATAATTTTGGAGGATGATCCTAAAGGCGATCCGTGAGGATCCGACCGTTGGATCATCATTAAATTCAGATCCGACCGTTGGATCATCGTTTAATTTGAATCTGAGCGTTGGATCGTCGTTTAATTACATATTTGAGTTGTTGGCTAAGTCAAGATCATTATTGGACTAGGTGATTGACGGTTTGAGTTGGTGGACGATTGTGGATCGTATTTTGAGCTGAATTGAAGACGCAGCGGGATTATCGAGGTGAGTAAACCTCACGTGGTTCATATTACGAACCCAATATATTTAATTGCTTTATTTTGCAATCATATGAACTATTGTTGGTGTATTAGACATTCCTGTGTGAATGTCTGTATATATATTATTACGTGAAATAATATGTATTGTTGGAGTTGTGTTGAGTTTATTGTTGAGAAACAATATATTGTGAGAGGTATTGAGTTTATTGTTGAGAAACAATATATTGTGAGAGGTGTTGAGTTTTATTGTTGAGGAACAATAAATTGTTGTGATCTGTGGAGATCACTAGGTCACGAGGTGACCATGGCATCTATTAGTGAATCACGCTCTCGTACCGGGCTGGTGGTTATTAATAGTATTAAATCGTAATCACGTCTGTGGCCGGACGAGTGGTTACGTTCAGTTAGAGCTCTAGTCTGTCTGCCAAATGTGGAGTGACCTTATGAGTGAAATTGAGAGTAACTCATAAGTGTCAATATATATATGGTAACCTTATGAGGGAAATTGAGAGTAACTCATAAGGGTCTATATATATATATGAGTCTGTCTACCAAATGTTGGGAAATCTTATGAGCGAATTTGAGAGTAACTCATAAGTGTCTATATATATATATGAGAGTGAGGGATCTTATGAGCTAAATTGAGAGTAACTCATAAGTGTCTACATATATATATGAGAGTGAGTGATCTTATGAGCTAAATTGAGAGTAACTCATAAGTGTCTATATATATATATGAGAGTGAGAAAGTAACGTGGGTTTGTGGTAGTCTTGAAATCTAATAAATCAACAGTTCTTTCTTGTTTACTCATACTGGCTGTAAAAAGCTTACCGGGTTTTGTGTTGTTGCAACTCCCGGTACACTATTCAAATTGTGTAGCGGGTAATCCTACAGGACAGGAGAACCAGGACGGTGATCGTGCGGTTAGAGCAATTGTTAGAGTTTTACAACAATTGTAAGTTGTGAGGTGTGTTATGCTCATTTGAGCTTTATAATATATTGTGAGAGTGAATTGTAATAATGAACTCGAAGTTTCGAGATTTGGTTTTTTTGTAATTGTAATTATTCAGGTTTCGGATTTGAATTTATCATTCAAAATCCGGGGCGTGACATGAGGTACGAAAGTTATTAGTGGCTCGTAGTTCAGGTACTGTTTGTGAGTTTTTCCCAAGATGAAAAGAACAAAAAGGATGATCCAGAGGGTGATGACGGGAAAAATTGCAATGCAAGGTTAGATTCATTAAGTTGGATTTTTTTTTTCTTTTTGCTGTTTTTTGGAGGGCCATAATAGTAATTAAATTTTTACAAAATTTCATGGAGGTCTATATAGCAAATGTGGAGGTCTGAATAGAGCCACCATATGAATATAGCCTAGGACTATGCATGTATAAACTGATTTAGACGCCATCCAGACACATCAAAACAACATCTAATTACTTACTAAATGTTTCCATAATACCATATATACAGTTTGAGGTGTTTCCATCACTCGATCTACACTCCGAAATTTTATCCAATAATAATGCCAAAACTAGCAATTCAACCATATATAAGCTATACTAAAAAGAAAAATGAAAATTCCAAATAAAAAGATGAAAGTTGAGAGTTTTTCTCTCAAAATCCTAGCGCCGCCTCCTTTAGGTGGCTTTCAGGGAGGTCCCCGTCACCTCTACCATTCTCATCTCGACGATCATGCCAAGCGGCTGATCATTTCACTCCTCGCTTCGAAGGATCGCAGGCTACACGTTTCTTGGCAGCACTTATTGGTTGGCTCAACCTCAGGCTGCGACCACGGCAGGGATGTTTCCATGGTCAAGGGAGGAGATCCGGGTATGGGCTCGGGCAGCGCCTTCCTTCCTACAGGGATTGGTGGATTTTCGATGGGGGAACTGGACTGTTGGCTGTGCTGGTGAAGAGCGGCGGCTGGGGATTGATCTGGTGGTTGGGATTGGTACTGGCAGCGTCGTCATTGCAGTGGCCAGCGATGGTGGGCTGGATGCAGTCGGCGCCAGAGTCAATAATCCAAGGAGGCTGCTTTTTTTGGTCGATGTGTTGGGGGCAGACGACGCCGAAGGCAGGTAACGAACGATGGTTGGATCCGGGAACCCAACGTTGGGTGTCCAAATCAAATCCGGTCTCAAGGAGTTTGGGTCTCTGGGCTTGGATTTGGGATCCAGGAGTGCATGACGCTGTGTTCAATTATGTTGTTTACATTCGATCGGATGTGCTGCGTTTACCGGCTGGTAGACAACTCAATTCTATATTCTATAAGAATTCTCAGTGTAAACACGCTGTGAGTACCACAATTGCGTGCCTTGGCGAGCATCGTGCTTTAGGCTGGGATGAATTTAGTTTTGATTGGTTTGCCGATTTTTTGCATATCCAGATTGCAACTTCTGATGGTTTAGTCTATAAATCTCAAGGTCGTGACAATTTTATTGTTGGTAATTATTTTGAGGAGGCTGAGGCTCTACCTATAGTTTTTGCTAGTTTCCCTAGGAAAATTTCAGAGCAATATCTTATTGTACAAGAACAACTAGTTGGTGTAGTACACCCTCTTATTTGTTCTACCTTAGCTCTAGGGTCAGGCTCGTTCTGGCTTCTGTATGCTCCCCATTGGGATGCCCTCATGAGCGATTTCAATCGCTAATTCAATGAACTTTTCCTTTCCTTTCAAAAAAAAAAAAACCATATATAAGCTATAGGCTGGAATTAGGTTCCGTTTAGGTTAGATAAGAGGTTCGATCTCCTCCATTGCAACCAGCTGATTAAGTTTTCTAACATTGCCCCAACTCTATTTGAAACTGGGAATATTCTTTCGCATAAATGTGAAGTAAAAACAAAAATAATAATGCAATAATTGGTACAAGCTATTCAAACACTTTACCTAACGTACACATCATAAGGCCACGAATATGAATATTTTACCATTATATATAAATATATATAAGAATCTAAGCCAGGTTCTCATAATCATTCATGATTTAAAACTTGGGTAAGTCATATTTAGCTGCGAGCTAGAGATGAATCTAATCGAGCATACATATAATGGCCAAAATATGTACAGGAAATAGTTAAAGTTTCATGTGCAAAAGACTGAAGAAAGATGGATCATGTGTTTCTTGCCCTAGTTTCCCCTAGCTGTAGTGACAAGTCTTCACAAACCCAAAAGATGGTTAAGTTTACTGATAAACTAAGCTGCCCTAAAGATACTCTTCCAATAATTTTTGCTTTTGGTTTAGACTTTAGGAAGCAAATTAGCTTGACTCCGACATTTCATTAGAACTTTGATTGTAATAATAGTTTAATTAAATCTCTCAAGTCTCACCCAATGCCAAGTTCCCAGCAGGGTCTTATTATAGTCATATAGTTACATTATGAATTTTATTGCTACGTGCAACTCTCCACTATATGCAATATTATAAAACTTGTTAGGCAAATCTATTACACTAGTAGGGTTTAGATCCATTACTAATTCTTAATTCTTAACTAGTAGCTAAACTTAACCATCCGCGGGTTTCGAATTCAAATCAAGGGAAGTACATCAGGAGTTGCCACAAGCCTAGCTTGACTTTCTTATTTATTTATTTATTTTTTCTTTGGCTATGGTATGGAAAAAGCTAGCCAAGCTTGACTTTAGCTCCGCCACTGATTCTAATCCTCCTACGGTTTTTTAATACAAAACTCTACATCATATGAACAAGTGTTTAAAGTCATAACAACATTGCTATCGTGTCAATTAATACATAGTGAGTTACGTAAAAGACGTCTATCGATTATTTTATACTCTGAAAATTTATTACCTTAGATTAAAAATGACAAACTACTTAATGCTCCCATGCAACAAAAAAAGAAGAAGATAAAGTACTTCATTTCCATTGATCTTAACTAGACAACATACGTACAATGATAATGTCATGGGCGTCTCAACTACTTCAGACACATGTATCATATTTTTTTTTGTTTTGAAGAAATATTACTTCTCTTTTAAGCGGCTGGCGAGTATACATTCATTCCCTTTTAATTAATGTTTACTTTGTTATTGACAAGACTTCAGTGGGAGTTCCTTGTCCATTTAACTGAAACCAGATTTGTACATCCCAATCCCATCAAGCATGAATAATTACTATGCTAAAGTCACAAAATTAATAATTGTTTGGAAACATATATACTTCCGAATAAATTATTTTTAAACTTAAACACAGAGAGAGAGCGAGAGAGGGAGAGATTACTCGATTGTGCTTAATGCATAAGTAGTAGGAAGGTTTAAGAGCAAGTATGTTTGTGCTAAAGTGTTTATGACTCATGAGGCCCCTATTAAAATTATCGAATCGGTCTCACATTTGAAATTCTAATCAGTTTACGTAGGTACATCATGAGTCATGACAATATGTTAGATCATGGGTAGTTAGATTCTCCAACTTTTGATACTAATATACATATGACTTGCTCTTTATGAGCAAAATATTAATATAGTGCCACTGTAATCTCGTCTTTGTATTCGATTGAAATTAATTTATGAACGCATGGTTCATTCCTTCTGAGAAAAAGAATAAAACATATGACTTGATCCCGACATGGCTTACTTGTAATGAATGCTCTACCTGGTGAAGTAAAAATGAAATGATAGTTTTCTATTATAGTTTAATGTATCTGCATTCCATGTGCAGTGGAATTCAACAGCAGTATATATAGTATAGCTGTATGAACATCTAACAACCAACATACATATACACATTGTGTGCATTTTGTCTTACTTTGCTTCCATCAAACTCGGAAAAAAGTCTGAAAACTAAATCAGAAAGATCGTCGTATATATTAGAATGATTTGGTTTCATTTTCTCAACTATCAGATTTACAGTCGTTGGAAAAAGTCTGATATGTATTTGAACCCGCAGCTTTCCTTCAATCGTTTACTTATAAGATATATATTTAAATTTGCTTTGTGTGGTTGGAATCTCATTAGGGAACAAGATTAAGGTTTAATAAATGGATTCAATTGTTTTTGTCAGATCTTTTTCAAATTAACTATGCTGTTTAATGACATAATTGGATATCTTTTAACATAATTGTTTGACTTTATAGCTAGCCACCACTTAAACAGTAATCCACTGATGATTAATCTCTCTCTCAATCATGAAAAAAATTTCTACAGTTCTCCTGAGAAAATTCTCCACTGAGGTCAAGTCATAAGAGATGACAAGTACAGCATGATGAAGTATCTTAAACAAATATTGAAGCTAATAGCTAATAATAAAATGGAAAAGAACCGGCTCAAGAAAGTGATATAATCTTCATTAGGGTCTTGGATATATAATATGAACTTTCAATCGTTTTGGATTTGGTGAGTTCACTTACTTGGAGATTTGGAGAAACGAAAAGGAAATATGGGAGAACTAACAAGTAAAATAAATTAAACAATAAAAAAATATAAAAATTATAAATAAAAAAAACATTTTCCATTTTTCGATAGTTTGTTTGGCTACGCTTTAGCTCCTTTATCTTTTCCCATTCTTTCTTTCCCATTTTCCTCCTCCACTTGGAGTACGTGGTTTTTTTTTTTTAAAAAAAAGAGGATCAAAGGATTTTACTCATATCCCCATGGTGACTCGAACTCATGACTTCGTACATAGGTAGTGGGTGCTCTAACCATTGAGCTAACACCACATCGTCACGTGGTTAAAAATTAAGAATTTGAGTTTCCTAGGGTTAGGGTTTTGTAAGTGTTATATGCCGTTTGAGAATGGTCCAAGAGATTGCTCCCCTTGTTTTGCGTCATCTTTGGCACTCTTTGGAATTGAGGTTGACTATTTTGGCTGAGATTGATTGGTGCCCCTTTGGACACGTACTACCATCACGAACACGGGTATGATGTATTTCATATCTGAAAAAAATCTTGATTGTGATAAAATTTGTAGGTCTTCAATCTCTATCTCCATCATAAGATATCTGATACGTACTTCCTCACATGCACACAGACAATTAAGTGCTATCAGTAGCCACCAGAAAAGAGATGCGTATGGATGTAGAGGACTTGTAAGTGATAGGAGAGAAAATGCACAAAACGCGCCAAAATTCGGGAGCTGGATATCGAGTTTCACATGTTAAGTATTTCTTTCCAGACTGCATGAATTTGTGGTCGGTTATCAAAATTTTGTTGCTTGTATGGATTGAGAGTCAGACCCGCGTATCTTTCTTCCAATTATTTTGGGGGACTTCTCTTGGTTGAAAAGGCATGTCTTACGTGGTTGACACATCAGTGCCACTAGTTATATTCAGGAGGATGTTGATGATCACCATCTCAGATGGAATTTCGTTCACACTGCCGGCCGGAATTCTTGCAAGAAAACGACTAGACGTACAGTACAGACCATCAATTTCTATTCTATTCTATTTATATAGATCGATCTGGAGAGCTAATTATATATCGATCAGATGCTTCTTGAGTTGACTTGATTCTCTCCTCTTCTCTTCTCTCATGGGGACCCTGCAGCAGGTTTAGGGCCCTTTCCTTTGGCCGGTTAGAATGAGGGACCAACACGTACACGTCCACCCCCAAATGAATTATAATGATAGATGCATGCAACTAATTATTCAATGCCAACGCTTGGTCGAACCAAATAAACTAGCTAGATCATCTTAACACTTGAACTCCGAATGGTTCTATCATTTTGCTCTTTTTTGTTTTTTTGTTTTTGTTTTTAGTTCGTGTAAAGCAGCTAAATCTAATAATTCAAAGTTAGCCAAAGTCTTACATAGGGCAGCCGTTAAATCTAATAATTCAAAGTTAGCCAAAGTCTTACATAGGGCAGCCGTGCAGCCGTAAACGGCTGCCCAATCTAAATTCAGAAAATTTTGATTATATTTCAAAACTACCCTAACTTTATTATAGTAAATACTCAAAACACTCCAAAATTTCACCTACATGTGTACTGATTGGTCAGCCGTACTAGATACGTGGAACAGCTGTCATACGAAAGATCTTCTCTTCAAGTTAATTTTAAATGATATCAAATGACGAAAATCAATGAATGTTCATTCTTGTAAAAAAAGTTGCACCGGTTTTCATTTTTCCCTCTTCTTCTATTAGCTCTTGATTAGTGTAAAGAACTCTTCGGTTAGTTTATAAAAGATGTTGACAAGGCTATAGCATGTACTCTATATTGACTGTGCACATGCATATTTACCTATTCAGTAATCACTTTTGCTAATTAACATTGGGTTTAAATCCAACGATCGAGAATAATGAACAAATATAATCTCATTCCAATTGTTTTATTAGTTTTCATCTTTGATTTTAGGTCTACAAAACAGTTGAGCATAATTGATTATATAGTCAATTGAGTAGGTGAACAGAGTTCGTTTTGTACATATACGTTTATTCAGTTTCTACATATACAATCAATTATATACGCCTCTATCTTTTTAGTTTCGTAGGAACCATTTTCAGTGGCTACTAGTCCAGCCATATTCATATTAATTGTGAGGTTATTGAACATTTTCATTCTTTTTAGATTTGATATTTTGATTCAACAATTATATTTGCAAATCAATACAAAATAATGTGTAGCCACCTAGCATTTGGTTTAGTGAGATAAGACAGTTTTTTTTTTTCAACAAAATGTTGATAGATGTACATGTCAAGTTCAAACCCTCCCACATTCATTAAAGTAAATAATTAAAAATAGGGCTAATTACTGTTTAGTACCCTGTGCTTTTGGTCCAACATCAATTCAGTCCCCCGACTTCCAATTTCATCAAAAACACCCCCACATTATTATTTCTCCATCCAATAGGTCCATCCATGATAAATCAGTCAATTTCAGCCGTTTAGGTGCTGACATGGCGATCCAACTCAGCCCAGGTGGGGCTCACACAGAAGTGAAATTCCCAAACTGACCCTGGCCAACCAAATATGAAAAAATCCAAAATAAATTCCAATTTTTGAGGTTGGGGAGACTCGAACCCACACCAACACCTTTCATTTGTAAAAGCCCAACCACCAGACCACTTGCATGGTATTGCAATATTACAAACGAAAATAATATATGTATAATAGTTTAAAAAACTCTACTTCTCTCCTCCTCTCCTCTTCTTCTTCCTCTGTGCATTCCCAGTTTGCCGGGCTTGCTTTGGTTCCTTCTTTCATGTTGTCGTTGCTTCTGTGTCTAGTGTGCAGCGCTGGGCAGAGGCTCTAGTTCCCTCAGAAACTCAAAATTCTCAGCAATGCCACATAATTATATATCTACTTTTCCTAAAATTTCCATTATCTGGAGAATGTTCTAGTCTAATTCAACTGTCGTTTTCTAACAAAACCAAAACCAAAACCGCCTCAAAGACAAGGATTTTTCTTCCAAAAGTATTTATGATTTTCCAATACCTTGGGCCAAAAATGAGCTCGAGCCAGGGGCGTTGTGAACTCAAGGAACCGATCTAAATTCGCGGCCTCACTGAGCGCTTCCCGACCCGAGTCGGAACTATGAGACGTAGCACAGTCGTCGGACTCCACCACCGACACCGGTCGCCTCTGATGCTGCTGTTTCTCCTGTTCAAGCTTCTGCTGCCGTTGAAGCTGTTGCTGGTGTTGTCGCTCTCGAATCGGGGGCGGGTTGTAGAACCGGTTCTCGCCCCGAGCCCGATCAATCGAAACTCCGCCGTGACCAGACATTGGACAAATATGGCGTCATACTGGGTATTTGACAAAGGTTGGGAAGCAACGACGACATGAAAGAAGGAACCAAAGCAAGCCCGACAAACTGGGAATGCACAGAGCAAGAAGAAGAGGAGAGGAGGAGAGAAGTAGAGTTTTTTCAACTTTTCTACATATATTATTTTCGTTTGTAATATTGCAATACCATGCAAGTGGTCTGGTGGTTGGGCTTTTGCAAATGAAAGGTGTTGGTGTGGGTTCGAGTCTCCCCAACCTCAAAGATTGGAATTTATTTTGGATTTTTTCATATTTGGTTGGCTAGGGTCAGTTTGGGAATTTCACTTCTGTGTGGGCCCCACCTGGGCTGAGTTGGATCGCCACGTCAGCACCTAAATGGCTGAAATTGACTGATTTATCACGGATGGACCTATTGGATGGAGAAATAATAGTGTGGGGATGTTTTTGATGAAATTGAAAGTCAGAGGACTGAATTGATGTTGAACCAAAAGCACAGGGTACTAAACAGTAATTAGCCCTTAAAAATAATTGGTATATTGACAAAAGAGCTGTTGGAGGAGATTGTTTAAAATTTGTGGGTATAGGGACACGTGTGATGAAATTAGAAGTGTAGAGACACAAATGATTTAAAGTGTAAAAATCAGGATGCTAAATATAAAAACATTAAACATTATAATGATAGAATTCTTGAAAAAAAATTAAAATATTCGAATTAAGAGGCAAGAGTTTAACGGCTTATTCGTCTGCAGGACAAACACACATCTATGAGAAAACTTGGAGCTAGGATTTCGCTTGCAACAATAGCTACCTACTAGCAGTGGTGTAGCCAGAATTTGTAATAAGAAGGGTCAAAATTATAGTTTCAATTAGGGTTTACATTTAAGTGAAAAAATTTATACTCAATAAAGAAAGAAATAAAAAGGAGAAAAATCTTAATTTCCTTAAAATATGACTTAAATCTATAGCACATTGAGGTTTTACTCAAAAACTAGATAAAAAATTTCCACGAAAAGCAAAAGAAACAGGGTTACAAGCAAGTAAACCACAAAATAAAAAAAAATCTCAACTTCCCTCGAGGAGAACAGCGCCGCACACAGGCAATTGAGGTTTTTCCATCATTCTGTCGCTCTCGTCCGGTAGCCTAGCGTTGTGCCTGGCCGGTTGGCCTTGGTGGGGCGTGTTGGTGTGCTGCCGGACGAGAGACTTTTGCGGGATCACTTCTGTTCCTGTTTGGAGTGGCTTGATTGGACTGGTCGAGGCTATGTTCTCGGTGGATGGGTTTGTTGGTGCAGTTCTGGGCAGGCGGAGCGATCGAGTGCTTCGTTTTGGGGGCACTTGCTGGTTTGCGTCTGG
Source organism: Rosa rugosa (assembly GCF_958449725.1). Lineage (NCBI taxonomy): Eukaryota > Viridiplantae > Streptophyta > Magnoliopsida > Rosales > Rosaceae > Rosa > Rosa rugosa. The sequence continues at coordinate 30,504,934 of NC_084824.1, forward strand.
GTTGTGGTATAGTTTTGGGGATCGGGTGCTGGCCTTCGTTGGTGATGACGTTCGACGATTCTCTCGGGCTTTGGACGGTGTTGACTAGTGGCTAGCATCTGGTGGCTGGAGGCTGGGTGACGGCGGCGGCGGGTGTCGCCCTAGTTTCTGCTGATGGAAACCGAGGCCGGTTCATTCTTGGGCCAGGTCAATGTTGGGCCTGTTTTTAGTCTTTTGTTTTGTCAATAAAGCTCCTCCTTTTTGGAGGTTGTAGTGGGCCTCGGCCCTGTTTATGTCGTGACCTTTTTGTCGTAATAGTGTGTTCAATCTAGTGGCCAGTATTGATGTACACCAAGATGGTCTTAGGCGGATATACTGGTTTATTGGTTGAATTTTGTTGCTTCAATTTGTTTATGACGTAGTAGTCTAGGGACTCTAGCTAGTAGTCATTTTATATGTGCAGTCAGTGCATGCACTACTTGAGCAATGAATGTAATGGGTGATTTTCGAATCCCCTACCTTGACCTTGTACGGTCGTTATGATCTTTTCGATCACTGGAATATAATCCATTCCCCTAAAAAAAAAAAAATTACAAGCAAAATTAGGCAAAAAATATAAGATAACAAAAAAGTAAGGTTAAGGCTAGGGAGTCATTTGACCCTCCTCGACCCTAACTAGCTACGCCCTTGCCTACTAGTCTTCTGCCATTGATCCTGCCATGGCCTCTTCGTGGTGGATTTGAATCCTACAAGGAAGTGCAAATCTATGATCGACAATTTGTTTGTACGCAATTTGTTTTTCTTATTAAATTTTTTAAAAAGATTTATTAAATATTTATGTATCGATAACTTAATAAAGAAAAAAAACATCACATAGATATACATAGTTAAAAAGGGAAATCATATTGCGTCGATCCGTATCTGTCCTTAATAAGGCTAGCTAGTTAGCTACAAATCCATAATAACTTGGATCGATCACGAGCTTCATGTAAAACATGAAGAGAATGAATAACAATTGCAAAGTTAAAAGTTGCAAGTCAAAAAACGCTGTTTTTGCTTCTTTAGTTTGACCGTACCAAATTGATAAGAAGCAAAGAGCATTTACCGCGAAAAACACGGTTTTACTTGTTTTGGACTAAAATGATTCTCACAGTTTTTACTGATTCTGCCATGCACTTCAACTAGGACTAATTAATTAAGCTCCAATTGAGAGCTGCTACTTAATGTACGTTTTCCACACCTTAAACATGCAAAGCCTAGCAATGTAACATGCTGCCTGATTTTGACGATGCATTTGAGCACACTCAACTGACGAAGAGATACAACTATACAAGGCGTAGTGAAGGTCCTGAATGACACAATTACTATTTCGGGTTCAGGCCGGGTCTAACGTGTGATGATTTTGGAAATAAACGTAACATTACACTTCAACCAAATCAAAGAGCTCGAGTTTGATTTCATTTGAAGTTCTAAAAGTCAAACAAAATATGGGCTCTTGACCAAAAGCACCAAAATGAGCAAAAATTATCTCATTTACCCCAGCAACAGATTTTTATTCCTACATACACAATTTAACACCAAATGACCATTTTGCCCTCAACCCAATTAAACAATTACAATCACTGCCACTAACATCAATCTCTCTCTCCCCTCCGGCGCTGTCTCTCTCTTCTCCACCGTCTCTCTCTCCTCTGCGCCGTCTCTCTCTCCTCTCTCTTGCCTCTGCGCCGTCTCTCTCTCTCTCCTCCACGGAAGATCCTTTACTCGATCGAGTGCAAGCTGTGCTCCAGATCCCAATTTCACGGTTCCAATCGCATTTCTATTTTTCTCACTACTACAAAAATTCAATCAGACGACGCCTCTCACACGACGTATCATAATTTTCCGTCGTCTGATTGATTTTTATGTTTTCAGACGTCGTTTTTACAAAATTTGTCGTCTGATATGGACTTGTGAATTAGTTCAGACGACGTTTAAGGAAAAAACCGTTGTGTGATGCTTAAAAATTTGAGCGGCAACTTTCCCACCATGTAAGTGGTGCCAAATCCCATCTGAAACCCCAACTTTCCCCCTAACATGTATTAATCAGACGACGAAAAATAACAAAACTGTGGTGTGATCAGTATGTTTGGCTGAAGGAGGGAGATTTCCCACACCACAATTTTTCTCCAACTCCCGAAAGAGGGAAGTCCAATTAATAGGATACAACCCCCAAATTTAAATGGCTTCATTCAGACCACGTTCTTACACAACAGATCTGTTGTGTGAGTCCTTTTCCAAATTGATAGGGCATTAGGGCCTCACAAATCTAGCTGAAACCCTAACACGTACTTCGAGCAAAAAACATAACAAAATAGCAAAACCCTCTCTCGACAGCTAGCGCCTCCCTCTATCTTGACTCGTCTCACCGTCGATTGACAGACCCAAAAACAAAGCCCTCCTCTTGGGCGCCTCACTGTCGACAGACCCAGACCAAAACTAGAATCCTCACCCTCTACCCAAAACCTCACTCTCCCAAACCCTCATTCTTCTCTCTATCTCGACAGACCCAAACCAAAATGAAAATCCTCACTCTCTAGCCAAAACCTCACTCTCTGAAACCCTCATTCTTCTCTCTAACCAATCTCATCTCTCTGCGAATAAGACTGAGCCGGTGAACTGAGATTGAGCCAGCTTAGCCTCTCCAGATCGAGCCGATTCCCTTAGAGCGAAGCACTGTTGGCCGGCCAGTTTAGCCTCTCGGACTGGTTCCTGTCGCATCCAGCCTCAGGTATCAAAATCGTTTCTTTTGGTTGATTCTCTTCGATTCTGTAACTAGGTTTTGATTATTACGTCTTGTTTTCAGTTGGGTCCTATCAAGTTTTGATCTTTTTGGTGTAATTATCATGGGCTAAGCTTTCGGCTTTTTAATAATCTGTGAATATGCTTGATTCTGTTCCTCCATGTTGATTCTGTTTAATTATCTTCTGGGTTGCTTAAATTTTTGTTTATGTATATACATATGCGGTGATGATAATGAGAAGCAGATTTGAATATTTGATTTCATCATCTGAGTTGTTGTTCTTAACTGGTAAGACACCGTATGAGCTATTATAATACTGGGCTAGCAGTTCGGGCACACAAACACAGAATTTTATTCTTCTCCAACTCCTAAGAGCTAGTTGTTACTGTTATGTAGAGGTAAAGTAAAGGATTTACACATGTTTGGATTGATCTGAATCAAAGAGTCTGATTAACTGGTTTTAGCTAAGCTAGGAATGAAAAAGCTGCATATGCATAAATTTTGATGGGGTTGGAATCAAAGAGTTGCGTGAGGGTTGTACAAGGCACGATTCTAGTTGTTCAGGTTTGTTGATTTGTCTGAAGGTTTATACTAGCAGCTGGGTTATAAAATTCCTCAGGACTTATGCATCTTTTGTATTCATAAAATGATTCACTCGGATGATCCCCCTCATGAAGTCGCCCTCCTTTGTTCTAAATGTCCCCGGAAAACCCCAAAAGAAAACCTTAACATAAGTGAAACTCATACTCAATGGGGTTGAGTTTAGGTTATCCTAATTTTAACCCAGATATTGGGTTAATTACTTCATGTCAAACCAGAGAGGCAGTCAACCAAAAATCCAGTCACGAACTTGTGAAACAGAAGAAACCTAGTTGAGCTGGTCGCTGTGACCAGCTCCATAGCTATTTTTGCCCGAACCAAACTATATGTGACATGTACCTCATGGTTGATTGAACAAAGTCAATTTCAACTTGGAATATAGCTCAAAAATAGGTACCACGCTACTTGTAAGATATAGAGCCATGCCTATATTTATATTCTTAGGGTCAAATTAGATACTAAAAACAAATGAATCTCTTTTGGGGTAAGATTTATCTATAGACATCGAAGTCCTTTTCTTCATTTGATCAGATTTAGAACTGATGAATCCTCCACCAATAGTACCCCAAAGCTCGTTATCACTTTAAACAAAGGCCAAGGCCAGTTAAGTAGTTCTTCAATCAACCACATCTCTTTCAACTTCAAGCTAAAATTTCTTGATCAATTTGACCTCAACCTCATAATATTGATTTGAATAAAGCCACCACATGACTAGCTAGTTGAAGAGCCATTTTGGATTTGATCAGATTATATATATAACATCTAATTTAAGTAGCAAAGGTCTTTAGTATAAATTTCAAGCAAATCATTGAAGATATTTAAAAAATTACAGTAATTTTTTAATAACCGATGGAACACGACTCTATGAGTTGGGAGCTACTAACGTCTACTGTACCTCTCTTAGCTCTAAACTCAACAAATTAGTTTGTTGATTAGTAATTTGAGTAGAGTTTGGTGTTAAGTAAAATAGCTTAATTTTTGGTAAAACAACTTTTCTGATTTCATTCATACGAAAGCATGGGTGTGGCGGCTGAGTCACGGGAAAAACTGATCATATTTTGCTTCCACGTGATCGATCCTCCTGAAGACCAGCCCTCTTTCATAAGCTGAAAAACTGTAACCATGCAGGAACGTGATCGATGCATGAACATGAAAAACTGTAACCATATTTTGAAAGATAAGTTACTAATGGCTTGAAAAAAAAAAAAATATTCATGTTTATTTAGAGCAGCTGTACTAGGGGTTCCAGTCAAAACGACCATTAAAGAGGGTCGTATATATTACATAGTGACTTGCTTTCGGACTTATACTACTTTCAGTGGATGAATACTTAAAATTCAGCCAATTTATATGATGCATTTGGTTTAGTTTCTTCTTTTTTCCTTTCAATGAAACATGTGTGTGTATTAGGATATCATGTAGCTGCTAGTTTCCATGTTTCCTTGTACTTTGAGTTGCATTAACAGTTATGTATCCTTCCAAGAGGTACTTGGGCAATTGTTACTAAAGTCCATCTCTCTGCTGGCCCAACAGTAACGACTCTGCCCAGCTGGTTGAAATATTCTTGTCTTGGCTCTCACTGACATTTAAAAGCTGCTTGTTATTATTGTAACACAACTGTCATGAAATTTCAGGATCTGTAAACAGAGGAAATTCTGCTGACATTTTTAGTTCTGCAGGATGTTGATATTGATGAGGAGGTTGATGTTATAATTTCAGAGTGGATGGGATACATGCTTCTGTATGAGGTAGCTATCAAAAGTTTTGCAAATTATATTTTTAAGATGTTGGTTATTGGATTGTATAATTACTGCTAGTTTATAATTGTGCCTCTAAATTATATACATGGGCATATATGGTTCGAAGTTATTTTGTTGACATGCTTACTTTTCAACACAGAGGTTGGAAGTGTCATTACAGCGAGAGATCGCTAGCTAAAACCTGGAGGTGTTATACTTCCTTCAAATGCAATGGTAATTTTCTTTATCTCTTTGGTCTTTCGATTGTTGTGACAGTACATCTTTAGTTATGAGATGATCTATACACGGTTGCTGCTTTAATGTCATTGAATTGACAATCATTTCAACCTCATATGTCGTTAACTTGTGGATTATCAACTAGAGTATGCAGCTTCGTCAATATATTTTTGTACAACATTAGATGCTAAATGAATTTGGTTCTGTCATGCTGATTTTGTTGTTGAATGCTTGCAGTTGTACATAGCACCTATCACACATGTTGATAGATAAAGTGAAAGCATTGATTTCTGGCAGAATGTTTATGGAATTGATAGTGAGTACACACCTTACTTACTAACATGATAATCAGTTGTGAAAATGTTTGGAATTACATGGATTTGGTTTGTTGGGTCTGTAAAGAGGATGCTTTTTTGCGATGTGTCGAGGGTTTTGGGAGTTCCTTTCCTTCTTGTATCCTTGTTAATTTGTGAAAGCAGATCCATTGAATATAATTGTTTATTCAATATATATCTTTGCCCATAGATACTGAATGAGGTTGCTGAATCAATAGTTTAAACCCTATTCAATATACAGCTTTCATCTTAAACTGGAATTCATGTTGCAGGTTTCATAGCTATGCATGCCACACTTGCCAGTCGCAATGTGGACTGTTGTTTGATTCCAGATTCCCCCTTATTTCTTGAAGGACGAGGTGGACCTTTTGAGTTCATTGAAGAACGACTCAGAAAATGGACATATGGTTATTGTGATTGCTGAGGGAGCAGGACAGGATCTTCTTTCAGAGAGCTTGTAATCCATGAACCAGCAAGATGCTTCAGGAAACAAGCTACTAAAAGACGTTGGGTTATGGATATCTCAGAGGATCAAGGTGTTACTCGCAATCTGTAGAATTAGTGCTTGGGAGCTTCCAAAGCTAGACTCCAATGAGGCCATGAGAGCAGCAAAGCTAGACTCCCTAAGTAAATTTCTGGATGTATATTGCTAGGAGAGTAGTATTAGATGTACTCCTTTTGTAGATGAAAGATTACCTTTGCACAATTTATTTTGGTGCATGATGTGGATTATAACAATTTCTTCTATATATTGATCAGCTACTGTTAATTGGATCATTTTTTATTTCACTTTCAGCATATACAATGCATTGAATCATTCTATTAGGACAACAATAACCACAAAAAAACTGTCGTATGTGCACAATATTCACAATGACCCAAAAATAAAAACTGTCGTTTGAATATAAAATAGATAATGGACACTTTGAAAAACTGTCGTCTGAATGAAAGTCACACAACGGACACAAAATAACAACTGTGGCCTGAACTCAAAACAGATAACGGATGCTTTGTAAAGAGCATTGTGTGAATAAAACTTACACAACGGCCGTAAAATAAAGCGACATCTGAATCGCAATCACACAACAGTTTCTAAAGTCGCCCGTTGTCTGAAGAACAGTCACACAACAGCTAATGCTGTCGACAGGCTGCCAGGATGCTGCCGACATGCTGCCGATCCCTTCACACGACGGTTCCCTACAATCGACATTCATCAGACGGCGCCTCGATATACGACGGTCAGCCTCCATATCAGACGACAGTTTTTGCCCGTCGTCTGTTTCAATTTCTGTAGTAGTGTCTAGGCGCACTGGATTCTAAGAAAGGAGAGAGAAAAGATGGGATCGAGCGGCAGCAAAGCCACGTCGTCGTCGTCGTCGCCGCCAGGTGATAGTGGTCGGAGGCAACGATCCAAATCCATCGCCGGCAGTGTTCCACTCGTCTTGTCTCAGAATCAAATCTTGATCTCCCCACAGCGACGATGACGAGCAGGTCACTCTTTCAACCTTAATTCCTAGTTGTGGATGTGACGAAATGCCATGAATGTGTTAGATTTTGAAGTAGGAATGCAAATTGGTTGGAATGGCCTCTTTTTTTTTTCCGTTTGAGATCGAACGTCTCGAGCACAATTTTTTTTTTTTCTCCCTCTGAGATCCAACACGTCTCTCACGCAGTTTTGTTTTGTTTTTTCTTTTTTTTTTGTAAAATGGGGGCAGAATGCTAAGAAGGAAAAAAAAAGTTACTATGTGGGGGCAATAGACGTCTATTGCCTAGATTTTTGAATGTCTATTGGAGGGCAATAGACGTTTTTAAATTAATATAATCTCTTCATTTTTTTCTTTAATCAAAGTGTTATTTGTTTAATTTTAGGAAAATTAGTTCCCATTCCGACAATCAAAAATTCTATTGGGGGACAATAGACGTCTATATTGCCCCTCTATTGGGGGGCAATAGACGTCTATTGTCCCCCAATAGACGTTTTTCAGAAAATTCATGTGGGTGGTGGTTGGTGACCGGATTCCCGTGACCGGACTCCGGCGAAAGTTGGCCGGAATCCGGCGACCGGTGACCGGTGACCGACTCCGGCGAAGTCTCCTATGGTTTCTCTCTCTTCCATTTTTTTTCTTTCTCTCTCTCTCTCTCTCTCTAAGTAACAAAGGATGAGGGTAAAATGGTATTAAAAAAATAAAAAATAAAAAAAAACCTTAATGGGGTATTAGGGAATACCTCCTTAAAGTGTTTTGAGTAAGAGGAAATTAAAAAAACTGAATGGGGTAAGTGAGAAAAAAATCCCTAGAAATGGGGTAAATGGACAAAAACCCAACAAAATATTTGTATCAGATCTACCACGTCTGCAGTGAATTATTCTTTCCAAACTTAGTTACCTTGAATACCCTAATATGAACTTGCCAAAACATTTCGTGAAGAACTGTAGATGTTCATTGAAGACCATAATTAATAAAACATATTCAATATGGAAAAAATATGTATGTCTATTAATCGGATATTTCATCAAATAGTTCGTTGAAAAATTCGTAAAATATTTTTAATTAACTAATTTTTTTAATTTTAAAATATTAATTTATATATATATATATTGTTTTTTTTTCAATAATGTGTGTAAATTAAGGAAAGAAAATGTAAAAATCGTGTATAATGCGTGTATAATATTTTTGACTTTAAAAGTACAGAAAATGTAACGAGTCTATTTTAAAAATACGAATACAGAAGTATTTTTGAGAAAAAAAATCAGTCCGTGTTTTATTCGCATATTATTCAACAAATTACTAATAAATTTGAGGACATATGATTTATATTATAATTAATATATCTATATGTATTTCTTATCCAAATTATGGAGGATCAGGTGGAATGCATGGCTGCCAAGTTCTCATAAGGGATGAGTGGATAACAATGTGCTTGGTTTCGGGATGTACGTGGATTACATAATTATTATTTAAGTTAATCCTTAGTGTGTTAGCATTTATGTCACCCTTAAATGTAAAGGCACGTACAAGTAATAATAGTATAGGGCTAACTTAAAGGAAAGTAAACAAATTCATAAATTTATAATCATAAACCTAAGTTTACAAGAAAATCTTGATTCACAGTGAGTATGTGCAACATAGTGTTTAGTGAATTGGTTTTTGTTTAAAGACGTGGTGATTTAAATTCAACTAAATCTTCAAATGTAAACAAGATTACTCCAACAAAGCGCCAGTTTGGGATTGCTGTGATTTAAAAAAAAAAACTGTTGCTGCTGTGTTGTGAGAATAATCAGCTGTGAATTAAAACAGTTTCGTGTATGATAAATAATATTTTTAAAAGTGTTGTCAGTACATAAAACAACTGCAGAGCGTGTTTTGATCCACAACAGCTTATAAAAGCAACCTCTGGGCTGCTTCTAAAATCTGCTGCTAGTGACCTATATCTTTTAAGGGCTAAATACTGGTTACTACCCTGTGGTTTAGGTCCAAAATCAATTTAGTCCCTGGACTTCTAATTTCATCAAAAACACCCCTGCAGTTTCAATTTTGATCTAATAGGTACAATATGTTAGTCTTCCGATAATTGAGTCATTTAACTTGTTGACGTGGCTCATATATGGCATATGTTTTATGATGTGGTGTTGAGGTGGCATGCATGCATAGTCAATTTAGGAGTGGGTCTCACTATTAGAAATTTATGAAATAAAAAGTTTTTCATTAAATAATTCAACTATAAGTTGAACCCATAACAGACTATTAATGAATTGGACCTATTAGATCAAAATTGAAAATACAGGGTTGTTTTTGATGAAATTAGAAGTCCATGGACTGAATTGATTTTGGACCTAAATCACATGATAGTAACCAGTATTTAGCCCTATATTTTAGTATATAAAAAATAAAAATTTAAAGAGTAAGATTGAGGGGTGACTAGTGATGATTACATGCACGTTGAGGATGGAGTGGATAAACTCACGAATGCCTTCAGAGTGATGACTTCGCAGGCAAGAGGTGATGCTATCATGGTGATGTTGGTGATTATGGTTCCTAAAGTTGTGCTAGAAGTCCTCTTTCTTTTCAGTGCTTTGATGGTGGAAGGAGAAGTGATGATGCGATGAAGGTTGTGTATATGAAATGGAATGAGTATGTGAAGTAAATGGAGCAATTGATTGTAAATAGAGATGAACAATCATGGTGGTGAGTAATGCAAGGAACGGAATGGAGTTAGTGGTGATAGTAATGAGAGAAGCTAAAAAAAATGTAAAGAATATTAGCATTGTTACGTTAATGATGGGATTATGGGAAGATAATGGAAAAAATGGTGAACCGAAGTTAAGATGTGAAGCATTAATAAATAAGAGAAGAGAGAGAAGATTCTCTCCGTTTGTGGCACGGTAAAAGAGGAGTGTAGGGGGGCATGGGCTCTGGTTCTCGGGTGGTTACAAGCAAGGTTTTAAATATCGATATTTTCATATCTATCGGTACTTTGACAAATAGAGATATAAGATATATCGGGGATACAATGTACGAAAATATCGTTTTTGAAAAAAGTCAATTTATTAGAAATTTAGAACTACATATAAATACATATGAATGTCAACTTCATCTACATCCAAAAAGAGACTCTAGGCAGTTGAAAAGTCGCTCGCTGGTCTACGAAAATGCAATAATCAGACCAAGACATATGACCCATATAGTGCGAATTGTAGTGATGAACATGATAGTTATAGATCTCTTTAGAACTGCCGGCTGTTTCTCCTATAAGGGGATAATAAGGATGAACCCAACTAGATGACTGATCATATACTTCTCCATATTGATTACATCCATAAGCATCATAACCAAATTGATTGTTGCCTTCATGAGATTCATTTGAGATCCCACTGCGCTCTGTGCCTAAACTGATAGAGTCAAAACTTAAGGCAATTGAAGAAACATCAGATGGGGTACTTTGATCATCAGTTGCACCTCTAGTCCTCCTCCCATATCTGGTCTTCTCTTGAGCACCATGACCAGCTGTTCTCACTCCGTGGTCTTCATCTTGGGTGGCATGATCAAAATTACCTTCACAGGTAAATTGAAATCCTCCATCCACAGAAGATTGTCCATATTCATATCTTTCACCTCCACCACCTGTTCCGCTTCCACCCTCTCCACCATCATCAGAACTATCTGGAGTTGCTGTACCACCCCACGCATCATCACTATCTGAATTATCTTCTGGGTTTTTAACAACTTCTTCAGATAAGACTCTCTCTACGTTGATTCCAGCATTAGTTGCAGTTTCTACAACTTGTGGAAGAGGTCTTCCAGCTTCATCATCGAGGTGTGCAGGCATAATCCAATCATGAAGTGGATCAATGCCATTATCAAGCGGCTCGCTTGCAACATGAAGTAGATCTATATAGTTGTTTTCATTGACCACATTATTCTTTGCCTGTTTATCTCGCAGCCGCAGCTTCATGTTGTAGTAGCAGTATACAAGCTTTTCCAACTTCTGATATGCCAAACGGTTCCTTTGCTTGGTATGAATAATAGCAAATTTACTCCAATTTCTCTCACACGCAGAAGAAGAAGCCGTTTGTGCCAAAATACGCATTGCAATTTTCTGCATGTTTGGTGCAAAATACCCACATTGTGTCCACCAATCAGCTGTAAAGCTACTACAATGAGTTACTGCTATAATAGATCAACATTTTCTATTAAAGAAATTATATGTGTGTGTATGTGTGTGTTTTAATGAATACATATACGGATATACCACAAACCTGTATTTCTGGTTTCTCTTGTTTTTCTTGCTATGGTTGACCCAAATGATTCCTTTGCATCTCTAAAGCATACAATTTGCATTAACCATTTGAAAATTAGTCATTTCTAATCCCAAATTTTTTTAAGGTTGTCATCAATAAGAAGTTACCTCATCCACAAATGTATCCGCAATTTCTCCATTTATGTAAATTGTTCGACAACTGTTGCCAGAGAGTTTGTGAAACGTGGGCTATAACCAACATCATGTCGATAATGAAAATTTGGGTTTAAGAAATGTGCTACAAACAAGAAACCAAAAAGTTATATAATATAGATCTAACTAAGTAATTATCAAGATACAAACGTATTTCGATATAGAGAATTACTTCTCACCCAAAATCGCCTTGAGGGTATTTATCCAATTCTCCTCACCTAGATTCGCCTTGAGGGGATTTTTTTCCTCACCTAGATTCGCCTTGAGGGGATTTTCTACTCACCTAGATTCACCTTGAGGGGATTTCTCCTCACTCAAATTTGCCTTTAGGAAATCTCTCTTCACACAGATTTTCATTTAGAGAATTACTGAGTTTTTTTTTTTTTTTTTTTATCTCAAATTTTACAGATATTTCTTCACTTTATCGGGATATATCGCAAATATCTAATATATCGGGGATATTTGACGATGTCGGAGAAATTTCGCAGAAACGGTGACATATAAGATATTTACCCCCCTAAATATATCGGTCCGTCGAAAAAAAGAGATATCGGGGCCGAGGATATATCGGAAATATCGCAGAGATTTAGAACCTTGGTTACAAGGTGATGAAACATGAAAGGGGACTAAGTATTTGGGGAATGGAGAATTGGTGGGAAAGAGGAAAGAAGGTGATAATTGGATTTGGATTAGGAAGATTTAAGGTATAGTTAGGGTTTATTGGATGATCGAGGTGAATGTAATGGGTGACATAAAAGGGAATAGTTAAAGCAAACTTAAACTTTGGTGGAACATGAATGAAGGTAGGTGGTGATCTAGTGGCGGAATTGTCGGCCATGGCCATGGTGTTGTGTGCTGCCATTTGTGGTGGTTCACTGGAAGGTTATTAGAGCTTCAATTTAAAATGGATTAATTTCAGTTTACCTACTCTAACTTTAGGTCAATCTTCATGTCAGTCCCTCTTCTTTTAATTTCATCAACATTACCCCTGCACTCTCAATTTTAATCAGCCGTGTCCAATCTTTCACACTCCATCCAAATTGTCCGTCAAGTGATGATGTGGCAAGAGACAGAATAGCTAAATTCCTGTAATACCCCTGGTCAACGTTTCCCTCTTGATTTCTCTACCACTTTGTTTACATCTCCCTTTCTCTATCTTTCTCTCTCTTTCTCCTCTGATTCCAAACCCAGAAAATAAAATTTCCACAAGAAAACACGAACAATCCTTGGGTAGCACAAAATCTCATCTGGTTTACCTCAGAAAAACCTCAAACTCCGATTTGGTTAGTCAATTCTACCCAATTCCTCATATGGGTTCTTCTAATTTCTTCAGAAAAGCCTCAAATTTGATTTGGGCATCAAATTCTACCTCATTTATCATCTGGGCTCTGCTCATTATGGTGATTTCGAGCTAAAACTCTCAGCTTTACCAACGGGAGACACATCCCTCGGCCTCGATGACTCACAAGCCGTACGACTCATAGGAAAGATCATGATGATCGCTGGGTCTGAGTTTGAGCATAGAAGCATCTAGATCAGCTAAGCTGCTAGCAACAAACCCTCTATACTGAAATTTCCACATGAATCGTTTCGGCCAATTGGGCCAGTTTCTAGGTCACTTCCTGAAGATGGTTGGAGTTATCGGCAGTGAGTGGGCCAATTCTGGTCAAGCGATGATGGTTTCGGTGGCTGGACTTGAATTCTGATCAAGCGATGATGGTTCGATGTGCTAAAGCACGATCACCCACATCGAGAGTAGGGTATATAGAAGTCGAAGATATGGACCTGGGTTAGGCCAAGGATGATCGGAACAAGACGCTGATAGTCACAGCAGTGAAGATTGCCTTTGCGTCATTGGAGCACGAATCTCAAGATGTGCGAAATTTCGAAGAGTGCAAGAGACGGGGTAGCCAAAGAAGAACCATACTCCCCCACCCACGGCCCAATATCTGACCCGACATGAACAACTTCGAGAAGATTGAAATTAATCTGGCGTGGGTGAGAATTGGAGAGAGAGAGAGAGAGGAATTGCAGAGAGCTCTCAGGAATCGCAGCCTAACCATTTCGAAACTTCTCGGGAATCTCGAATGGGCCGATTGACTCCTTCGCTGTTGCTCCGCCGCAGCAAGTCCCTCAACCTCCACTGCCGAGACCACGATGTCCGATCAACTTGCTCTTCTTGCAATGGGAAGGAGACAAAACCGGGGTCATTTTAGTCATCTGAGGAATTTGGGGTTTGGGGTCAATGTGGTCAACAAAGACAGAGGAGGAAGAAATAGTGAGGCATGGGTCAGATGAAATGCAAATTGTCCATTATAGCCCTTCTTGTGGGCCCGCCGAAACTGCCACGTCATCACTTGACGGAATATTTGGATGGAGTTTCAAAAATTGGACACGGCTGATTAAAATTGGAAGTACAGAGGTAATCTTGATGAAATTAAAATAATAGGGACTAACATGAAGATTGGCCTAAAGTTGGAGTAGGTAAACTGAAATTAATCCATTATGCCTTAGTCTTCGTATATTTCTTCCTTCTTTTCTTGATTTACACATTCTAAATTTGAGATAGGCTCGATGATAAGCTCTGCATAGAAGTATCAGTACGTAGCTCTCTTAGTAGGACTCGGTACTCAAAGGTAGAACCGAAACATATTTATGATTGGTATTTTATACCTCATCTATTAATAATATGGGTTCTTGACCCAAATCACCAGAATGAGCAAAAGTTATCTTACTTACCCCAGCAACAGATTTTTATTCCCACTTACCCTGTTTAAAACAAAATGACAGTTTTGCCCCTGACTTAATTAATTAATTACAAGTGGCCCTCCCTCTGTCTCTGTCTCTGTCTCTGTCTCTGTCTCTGTCTCTGTCTGTCTCTCTCTCTCTCTCTCTCTCTCTCCCTCTCTCCGGTGACGAAGCAAGGGCTCCTCCTATTTCTTCTTTCTGGCAAACCCCTAGTACTTACGTGTCGAAAGCCACTGAATTGTCGCCGGAATTCGCTACCGAGATCGCCGGGTTCTCTGGAGAAGTCGTCGTTTCAGCGATTAGCAATGGAGGCGAAGATTTAGGGATTTCTAGAGCTTTTCTTATTACTCTGTCGCACAATTTCCCTCCAATTTTTCCTATGGATGTCGAGAAGCTAATTACGATGCTAATTGAGCAGTGTGCGGTGGTTTCAGGCAATTTAGCTTAGTCACCGGTGACGCCAAGAGGTCAAGTTACCGCGATCTCGGAGACAGAGCTCGTTGAGGTTTGTGCCTGGGAGGGTTTCTCAGAGTTTCGTTTAAGCTGATGGGCTCGATGAGTTTTGGAATACCAGATACACCGAGAGGTCAAGTTACGGCAATTTAGCAACGGAGGCGAAGATTACACGGACTGCATCCATCTACTCCGCTCCAATCGACCGGCGGTGGGGGCAGGAGCAGCCCCGAAAGCATTATGTGTCAAGAGAACGATGATTTGGTGCCTAGAGCTTTTTCTGGGTGCCCAAATCAGATTTAAAAAATATATATTTTTTTTTTAAGTAATGGGACAGAATTGAAGGAAGAAAAAAAAAGTTTTGAATGTCTACTGGGGGGCAATAGACGTTTTGAATTGATGTAATCTCTTTGTTTTGTTTTTTTTTTTTTTTCTGTAATCAAAATTTTATTTGTCTAAATTTACGGAGATTAGTTCCCATTCTGGCTCTGAAAGTTCTATTGGGGGGCAATACATGGCTGATAGTCGTCTATTGGGGGGCAATAGACGTCTATTAGGGGGCAATAGACGTCTATTGCCTCTAGATGTCTATTGGGGGCAAAAAAACATTTCCAGTGAGATTTTCAGAAAATTTCGGTGACCAAAATCCGGCCACCGGTGACCGGAATCCGGCGAAAGTTGGTCGGATTCCAGCGGCCGGTGACCGGGCTCCGGCGAAGTCTCCTATGGTTTTTTTTTCTCTCTCTCTAAGTAATAAAGGGGTGAGAGTAAAATGGTATTAAAAAAAATTAAAAAACAAAAAAAAAAATCTTAATGGGGTATTAGGGAAAACCTCTTAAGAGTGTTTTGGGTAAGAGGGAATTAAAAAAACTTAATGGGGTAAGTGGGAAAAAAATCTCTAAAAATGAGGTAAGTAGACAAAAACCCTAATAATATTGGTCAATTCCAAATACGTGTTCTTTTTTCGAATCATTTGTAATACACTTTGAATAAATTTGAAAAGTGATATTTTTTTTATGATAAGATATATAATTGTATTAATGAAAAATGGAATTATAAGCAATGAAATATGGATGATCACTATCAAATATTTTAGATCCAAGATGGATTCTCCCAACAAAAGCCTGGCAAAACCAACAAAAAACACCATGACAAAAAATCATCCACAATTAGAAGAGCTTGCCAACTAGAGTAGCACATAGACACGTGAAGAGCATCAACAATAAAAAAAAAAGAAAAAAAAAAAGAAGAAGAAGGAAGCCTGTTTTGATGACAGGGAAAAATGTCGATTGGGTGTGTAATAACCTCGTTAGAGGAATTGTACGAAACTCGTCGGAGGAATAATACGAACCTCGATAGAGGAATAATACCATCTCGTGAAAGAATCAAAGACAAACATTTCACCCTTCCTTTAGTTTTCTCACCCCTCCCTTTAGCTGTAACGGTCCTCCTCTTGTCGGAGAGCCATCATTCTGTTTCTTTTTTTCGTTTCTCTATCGACCTCTCTCTCTCACTCTCTCTCGTCCGAAAGATACCGAAACAAAGCAAAAATTTCTCCAAGCTCTCTTTTCCTCCACAGGCCATCATTCAATGCCGGACAACCTCCAGTGGCATCATCTCAACCTTACGAAGCTACCTGCAGCGGTTTTGGGTCACGGCACAGTCGGAAACGGCGGCGAAGAGACCGGGTACGTCCAGCCCCGATTTCTTTCCAATTGTGATAACTCGAGCTACAGGCCATCAATCCTCACCAAACTTCATCCTCGAGCTCGCCTCAACTTCCTGAAGCTCCCAGAAGCAGCCTCACACGGCGGCGTGGCCCGAAGCAGTGGCTGCAAGTCAAACCCAATCAAGAACGAAACCGGAGCTATCGATCCAAATATCTTGAGCTACAGGACGTCGTTTTGAGTGATTCTTGAACCAGTGAGCTCGCCTTGAAGTTCTGAACAACTCTTCAGAAGGGATCGAAGCGAGTAGTGGAAGTTTTTACGTCGAACGGGAGCTCGCCGGATTCTGCAAATTTTCCGGCCACCGACGCTTTCGATCAAGATATCTCGAGCTGTAGAGCTTCGTTTTGAGTGATTCTTGAACCAGTGAGTTCGTCTTTAAGTTCTGAACAAGTCTCCTGAAGGAATCGAAGCGAAAGGAGGACATTTTTACGTTGATCGGAGCTTCGCCGGTTTCTGCAAATTCTCGCCGGTTTCTGGAAAAATTTCGGTCACCTCGACTGTTTTAGGTAATTTCAACCACTTCCGGTCATTTTCAGCTTACATGGTAGTTATGAAAGTTGTTAAGCATGATGAGAGGAAGAAGAGCAGCCCGGCCCCGACACCATTGGTGGTGGTCGGCGGCGGCTCTGCCACTAACTCCGGCGGCCCTTTCCGGCCACCTCCGGGGATCAAAAATATGGTTTCTGTACATTTTCAGATTCTATATTTCAATACGATCATTTTGATATATTATACGCAATTTTTGGATATCGTATGATTAAGTTATGAATTTTTAAGTTTAGATCGATTTCGATCGTTAGATTTGTGATCTGTGAAGTTAGGACCGTCAGATGGACTTGTAGTTTTGATATGATGATCTTATGACTGTCCCAGTGGCTTTGTGTGGTCATGGGCGAAGATCCGACCGTTGGATCTTCGTATAAATGCAAAACAGTGATTAGGGAGGCGATTCGTGAGAATCCGTCCGTCGGATTTTCGTATAAATTTGTGAAGATGTTAGTAAGGACGATTCAGGAAGATCCGACCGTTGGATCTTCGTGATGATTTTTGGGGGGTGATCCTAAAGGCGATCCGTGAGGATCCGACCGTTGGATCATCATTTAATTTTGATCCGACCGTTGGATTGTCGTTTGAGTATGTTTTTTTGAGCTATTGGCTAAGTTAAGGTCATGTGTGATTAGGTGATTGACGGTCTCCCTTGGGTGAACGATTTCGGTGTGTATTGTGTTGAATTGAAGACGCAGCGGGAATATCGAGGTGAGTAAATCGCACATGGTTCATTCACGAACCGAAATTCGGTGATTTTATTTAATTGAGAAATTGTGGAAATTGTTTTATGAAAATAAATATTTGTTTTAAATTATATGGACTTGATCGACTACGGTCCATAGGTAAGTAAAATGTATTTAAACTATAAAAATGAATTTCTAGATTTTATTGCATGTGAACTATAGTTGGTATTAGTGGTCACTCTTGTATGGGTGACTACGTATATATATATTTACGTGGAATATATATTGGATGGTGTAATTTACTGAGTTATATTTTGAGCATTACCCTTTGGAATATGTGATTTATCTTAGATGTTGTGTTGTCTATGATAATGGGTAATTGAGTAAAGTGCGATAGTTGAGTCGTTGAGATGAATTAAATGAGGAGTCGAGTGAATTGAGAAAAGCAGTCATTCGTAAGGTGAACCTTGGCCCAGGTGACACTTTACGATACAGTTAGAGCTCTAGTCTGTCTGCCATCATACTGCTTGGGGGATAAACGAGTTATCATATGCCCTTGGGTATGACATGACATACTGAATGGGGTGATTAATATAATTAATCATAAGCCTGTAAGTATGATATACTGAATGGGGTGATTAATCTAATTAATCATAAGCCTGTAAGTATAATATACTGCATGGGATGATTTATATAAATAAATCATAAGCCTGTGAGTATATATTGAGTAAACAGTTGTTTGTTTTTGAGTAGTCATGTTGAGATGTGAGTTGATTGATGCTTGAAGTGACGTTGTACACTTCAATTATTATGCAAAGAAAATACTTGAGTTAAATTTATGCTTGAGTTGATCTGGTTACTTTAAATCGTGCAATCCTTTCATTTACTCATACGAGCTGTCAAAAGCTTACCGGGTTTGTGTTGTTGCAATCCCGGTACACTATTCAAATTGTGTAGCGGGTAATCCTACAGGTCAGGAGAATCAGGACGGTGATCGTGCGGGTTAGAGAATTTGTTTTAGTTTTACAGCAATTGTAATTGTGAGGTGAGTTATGCTCATTTGAGCCTTACAATATAATTTGGTGAGAGTGTGCTGTAATAAACAAATTTGAGATTTGGTTTATGTAATATCGAGCGATGTGAGGTGTGGTTGTTTTGAAAAAAAAAAATTCAGGTTGTATTTATGTGAGTTGTATTAATTCATGTTTCGGATTTGGATTTGTTATTCAAAATCCGGGGCGTGACAGGGTGCGCCGAAGATAAGCTCGGTGAAAAGGTGGACCGTCTCAGAGGAGTTACGTCGATAACAACAAAGATCAGAAACTAGGGAATAATGACCCGATCTAAAAAAGTGGCAGCTGATCTAGGGTTTTTCCCTAAGTGTCGCTGCAAAGAGGAGAGCATTAGTCCTTCCTACGAGGTTGTCAGGAAAGAGACGAGGTTGATCGGTATCTGATAGGGTGCCATGGAACGAGCTTCCTAGAATCCCTAATAGAACAAACCATAATTTTTTTTATTAGACAAATTAAGTTGATACAAAAACCAACAAATCTAACTTAGATAGATAGTGTATTATACGTACACTTCCAACTCGTATACAGCCAATCTAGATCTCATGCCAACACATAAATTTGATACTAGATAGGGTTATAGAAGAAAAAAAAACATGGAGATAATTGCAAGTTGTATATCATAGTAGTTTTTACGTAAAGTTTTAATCAATTTTATTCCCATATGCTTGTTAATTATCTAGTTGGATATCTGTATAATGAGTCATTGATTGACCCAAGTGTGCATTAAAGATGTATTTTCCCTATTATTAGATCGTCTAATTTCATCAACAACACTAAATCTCTCATATCTAATTTTCTTTAGCAATGATATTTGCATATCTGTCATTCTGTCATACCAAATATGGTGGAAAGAAACATACAAATCCATAATCGATCTCAGATACTTAATTAGTTGCATATTATTTATACTTGTACAAGATCCAAAGGGGACCTTAATTAGGTTATTATGTATCTCTATGATTGGAAAAGAAACAAAGAAATCCATAATTATGCAAAGTTTAATGAATGGTCTGATTGCTTACAAAAATTTAACTTCTTGATTGGTCTTCCAGAGGTCACAGAACCCTACTACAGTACACTAACCCTAGATAGAATGCGAGATCAAAATACCCCTTTTCCTAAAAAGAATTTACAAGGCTGGGGAGTTAATTGAACAGAAGAAATATATAAATTATGTTCTTTGTGATTGAACCTGCAGATTCACCATATTGCTTTCAGCAGTAGTACTACTACTTCTCCATGGGATTGGTAGCTGCAGATTCAAATTTTGCGCACTAATTATATTCGAGAGCAATACTTTTGCCTTGTTCACAAAATCCCCACCTTGATTGTCTCTCTGACTCTCCATTGATGGTCTCTTGGGGCATTTGAGCAAGCTGATATAAGTCCCCAGATCATGAACACACGAAGGGTTTTGCATGTTGAAGAAATCAAGCACCAATTCAACACCAACATGTGCATAACAGGAGCAACTCCAAGGGAACTCAAATGACAATCGCTCACTGCCCAAAACCCTAAAATTCTCATGATTGAACACCATTCCGGGCATCTTTGTGATCGGATCGTTCACGTTTACTATCCTCAACACTTTGACACCCAACTCTTCACATCGCATCTTGAACCCGGGGTTCCCAACTCTGGGGCCTCCGAAGGAAAACACGGTGACGGGTGTTTTCATGCTCGAATTGACACGATTCAACCCTAGCTCCGTGATGTCGTAAGCGAGAAGAAGAGCCAGAGAACTTCCCATGCTGTGTCCTGCTAAGGTTATGCTTAACTCCTCGCCTTTGTACTTGTTTAGTAGCCTCGACACTTCGGAAAGAAGCTGCTCCCGGCAACTTCCTAGCCCGAACCTACTGTCGCTTTCATCGGACGTGTACAAGCTGAGAAACCCAGACTCTACTTTCACATCAGGCCGTTCATTATGAGGATCAAGCCTTGCCGGAGTGAGGGAGCTCATTAGGTTTGCCACCCACTCAGGGTTTGTAACCGTGCCTCGGAAGGTGATGATAATATCTCTCCTTCCTAGCCGCTTCACCGCTTCGTCAGTGGCAACGGCCACATATCCGATCCAGCGTCCGCACGACTCGCCGTTTTGGATGGGAATGTTGATGTCGGGGGTAGCATAGATGTACTTGGTGACTTCATAGCCGCTGCTCTCCATCCCAATCTCTCTCAGCATGTTTCTCTTGCTGTACTTGCAGTTGAGGTAGCGTTTCGAATTGGGGTCCAGGTCGAAAGCGTTGTAACACGCCTTTACAAAGTCGCCGTACCGGATTATCTCTTGCCGGAGAAGAGGGTGCAATGGGTCTACTAGATTTTCCCAGTTGTCGGAGCCTTGAATCTCTCTCCACGAATGAGACAAAGAAGTAGTACTAGTACTAGAACCAGAGCTAGCTCTAGCTGCTACTTCAATGACCACCGGAGATGCGACAACCGTTTGTTTTGTAGGAGAAGCTGTTGCTAATTTGGTTCGTTTGGGCAGACAAACCTGCCCGATACAAACCGACCGCAGCGGCCGAGTGGTTTCGGAAAATGCAACATGGTTTAAGTTTGTGTTGGGCATGTGAATGTTCATGGAAGCCATGATTGCCGGCCAAGCTCTATTCGAAAAGAAGATGAGAGAGCTCAGCTAGCTAGAGGTAGATAGAGAGGGTTCAGAGAGTTGTGGCACTTGAGTTCTGAGAGCAGGGAGCAGGGGAGGTATATATGAAGAGGGGGCGTGTGAGATTTTCGTCTCATTTCTCTCATGGTATGTGTGTGGGGGAGGAGGTGGGCCAGTCGAGAGAAAAGTAAAAGCATGTTTGGCGAGTATTTGACCAGAGATCTTCAAAATTCCAAAAAGGATTTAATTTAAGTGGTCGGTTGGGTTTTGAGGCCAAAAATGTATAGACGTATATACCCCTCTGATTTCTGTTGCGGCTGTGACCCTTTTTGTGATGATTCCGTCCTATTCCCTTTGATGTTGTTGACTTCAAAGTTTGAAACCTCAGGTTTTTCATTTTAATTTTGCTCCGTGGTCGGAAAACCCAAATACATGAGTGACACTTAAGTCAAGTCGTGTCATTTATTGTTTATGTATGGCAGATTTTTATTTCCAAAGAAAAGGGGAGAAAAGAGATTTGAACCCTAGCTAGTGTTTCATATGTCATGTTTTGTTTTTCGACTAGCGTCACTTTAATAATAGCTACATATGTTTTGGCAAATCAACTTTGTAACAGATTTGTAATTCGGACTAGTTATTGCCTATCTACTATGTGTTTCACAGTTTGGGTTTGCCGTTTTGTTTTCTACTTTTCTTGTATTCTTTCTTCAAATGTTTTTAGTTATTGTTTTTGTAAGCTTTTCTTCTTTCTTTCTTTTTTTTGCCAATTTTTCCTTATAAGCTGAAGAACGCTCAACTTATGAACAAACGCGAATATTATATGCTCTGATGCTTTAAGTACATATATACATTGCTTTTCTTTTTGTGTCACTATGCGAGGTCACAATTAGAAATATTTATTTAAAATTTCACACTAGGCCTTCCGAATTTCAGAATAGAACAGACACCGTTCTAGTGTCCATTATAATTCTTCAATTTAGAAAAAACATATACAATCCAGTCTTTCGCAAATAGTGGTCATTTGCTGTATTTCATACTTTGACCAAATTTAACATATAGTCAAATCCAAATTCTGTTTTGATAGCAAAAAAAGTAGACAGAAGTGATTGAAGAAAACTCTTGTCTTTTAGATTCGCAAAAAACTCCTCTACTACAAGTCCCCATTAAAATGAATAATAAAATGTTCTGTTGATTAGTTCATACGGTGTTATATGTACAGGTTCTTGTTGAAAATTGGCTTGATACGTGAAAATCTTAAAATAATACTTCTAATACTTTGTGGTATTGCACTCTTCTATTATTAGACCACATATTACATGGGAACTGAATCCCTAAAATCGATTCACCATATACCATGTATTATACCAATTAATTAAAAATAAGTATAAATTACTAAATAAGTGATATCCACATTTACTCATATTTTCAACATATGAAGCTCAGCCAAAAAAGTTCTTACATAACTCATTAACACAATGCAAAATTCAACGAAAAATGTGGCAGATCTCTCTCAAATAGAAGAGATGGTGAACCCCATCCCCATCTTAACTGTTTCTTTTGTACCTTAACCTAAGGATGGTCTTCAATCTCAGCAATAATTTTTGCTACCGAGATCTTCCACTCTTACTCGATCTTTTCTTTTTGGAAGGAGAAACAACCCATTGGAGAAAGTTCGGCACAGGCCTTCTTACCATGTTTTAGCATTTCAATTGGAGCTTCACGTCGAGTCCCGGATTGGTCGTCAGAAGGAAAAAAAAAGAAAAAAGATCTCTTGTGTGATGAGATTCATTCTATTATTCGGGGAAATATATACATAAATATCTGTTATAATATTGAGAGGAGATCCAAAAGTGATATATGCATTTGGCAGAGTTGGCATGGGATGATATATCATCATCGGATATGCTAAACAAAACAAGAAAAACAACACCCCAATCCCACATTATTCATGCACTACAAATAAACACTCTATCAATAAAGGTCAAGAAGTCATTTGCGCCAAATCTTATTTGTCAAATAAGTTGCAATAATTAAGCAATGTTTAGAGAAATTTAATTATGGAACACCTGATGTACGTGATTAGAGGAAGTTTTGACGAAGTAATAACCTGTATTGTTGATGTCATGGATGTATGAATGCAAAGAGATATCGAATATTTGTACAAATTAAAGCAACTTTGAGTTGGTTGTAAATTCAATGATCAAATGCTTTTTTATTTATTTATAAAAATATAATTAAATATTGTCTTCACAACTGATATTGATAAAAAGTCAGAATAGATAAAAAGTCATTTTGGCTAGCCACTTTTAAAATACGTATGTATCAATTCGAGGAATTATTTTGTGGTCCCGGACTCCCAGAGTATCACGTGGTACTGCCATGTGGTGGTTCAAGCCAAGAGTATCACTTGAATTTGGTGGAGGCCATGGGAGGTGAAAAAAAGAAGAAGATAAATTAAATTAAGAGACTAATCAGAAATAACTGCGAGACATATAGGCTAATCAGAAATAACTGCGAGACATATAGGCCAATAACATTAATGTGGACCACCACGCGTACCATGGTCCGGGACTATGTTATAATTTCTCTCTATTTTAGCTAGTTTTGAATTTATATTATTTATTGATAGAAGAAAAATAGTTTAAATGCATTTATAAATTAAGTAGAATAACTTAAAAGGAACGTTTTAAATTAACAAAAATAATAGAGACTATCATCTCACTCTCTATGATGAAGTGACGTTAGCTCAGTGGTTAGAGCACCCACTACCTAAGATCGAGGTTATGGATTTGAGTCACCATGGGGGTAGAAGTGAGATCCTTTGATCATCTTTAAAAAAAAAAAAAAAATCATCTCGCTCTCTATATTTAGGAGCAAAATAGTTAAAACTAAAAATCGAGTCACTTAGGAGTCAGTGCAGCTGTTAAAATTGATAAAGAACTAAACATGTCCAAGATAAAGAGATGCTCTTACAATTTTTCCTAAATTATATAGATGAGCCTTCCATTTTTTTCCCTTTCTTTTGGTGAAATGAAAGACACCCGAAAAAGATAATTAGCTACAACGTTTGGCTGCCCGATATGAAACAATCGAATTAATAAAAGTAGCGGGAAGTAGTTCACCTCTAGAGGTTTTGACGTACGTTTGGTCTGCCCGATATTGTTTCATATTGACTTGGTTGTTGAATTATTTATTGATTGCAAAACAGTTTAACAACCAAGACATTTAGTAGAAATTGCTCAAAAAAAAAATAAAAAAATCGAATAAAAGTAGCGGGAGTAGACATGAATGCCAAAACTCTAATCATCATAGTTATATGGTTTTTGTATTGTCTAACGTTAATCTTAGTAGCGCAACAATCATCCTTGGCGGAGATTTTCCATACGTAGCTAAGTCACCATATTAATATTCCTATTCGTAATGGAAAACCGACCCAACAAACTAAAGAGCTTCAACAAACTAAAGAGCTAGCTTCGACCTGCAGTCAAAGAACTCTTGCTGTCTTGCATCTAAGGCTCCAAGAACATGTCAGAATGGAAGACGTACGTTTGGTCTGCCCGATATGAAACAATAACAACATGAGTTTGCAATTTGGATTGCTAAGATTTTTACAGTTGAAACTTGGAAGTGAAAGCAGAGAAGTAGCTCCCCAAGTCAGTATGAGACCGCGCCGACTATTTTATCAACTCTACTGAAATCACATTACCCGATCCGACCTGACCCGACTGATAACCTATATATTAGGGCACGCGCGCTTCATATTTGACGCACGCCTTGCGCGCTTGAGAATAGAGATGGTTCCTGTGCAGTGAGCACGGCTACAAGAATATTCAACGCGGCGAGTAGTCCCTGTAAGTGGACACTGATATTATTAAAATGGGGGTTTTATCGGAAATTCTACAATGCTCCGAGCTTGCCATGCTTGGGCACGTCAGCTTATTATGGACCGTTGGATATAAAGTCAGAAATCTAACGGTTGAAAAAGTTGACCGGGTGACCTGTTATTCCATTCTCTTTCTTTCAACACTATGCCATCACCAGCATCAACACCAACACAATGGGACACTGGCTGTAGCTTTGCGTGATTATCATCCACAGATTCACTCCCCAAATTCATAACTAACAAAAACCCAGGGTCCCCAATTCAATTAGATCAAGATCGAGAGCAAGAACTTTCATTCCGGTTCATGGCCCAAATCTACCAAATATCAGAAGTCCAAATCAAAATTCGATCTTTCACTATAAATCAAACCCATGCGATGCAGTTGGGACCTTAGACTCTGACCTCGATCGACATCGTTGTTTAATATACTGTAAACCCAGGGCCAAACCCGACCCAATCCCCGACCACCCTCCTCCACCTCACTTTCAGCTATGACCACACTTGCTTCTCCACCGCTTCGAAGAGGGTCGTCGCGACCACAACCAAACGAAGCCGCTTCATGTAGCGGCAACTCTTCTATCATCCATCACCGGAAATCATGCATCAAATCTCACCAGCACGGCAGCACCTGTTTCTGGTAAGAGCCAAAGTTGGAAACGAAACAACAAAACTTAGAATAGCTACCATGAGCAGTAAAATTAAAAACCCAACTAGGCGGAGGCCGACTCCGCCCACACACCAATTCGTCCAAAACTACAATAAAATTGAAAACCAAATTCACCAAGACGTAGAGTTCAATGAGAAAGCTAAATTTCATACCTCCTGCACTGCGAAAAGTGACCCTACTCGCCGACTTGGAGAAACCGTCGGCTTTCGATTGTCCTCCCTCACTCAAAGATTGGAAAAATTGAGACTAGAGGCATAACGCGGCGAAGAGACAAATCCAACGGCACCGGTGCGCCGATGTGACGCGGCCTGAAGGCGGAGCACCAGAATCAGATCGTCTTGACGGGTTATCGAGTAGAGGAGACGGGTCGAAGGCTGGATCGTCTGATCTGACTTGGGCTATTTATAGGCCCCAAATAATAATTAAAGGACGGTCCTGATTAGTAGGTGGTGAGATCAAAGGTCCAGATCGCTCCATCTAAATTTTTCATTTTGTTAAACTAATTTAACTAGCTTCAGACTTTTGAAACTTGAAAAAAAAATATCTCGGGTGTCCCAAAAAACCTCCAAAAATTTTCACAAACTTATCTTGTAGCATACTTTATTATAGTGTCCCAAGCCTTATATATGTGGTCTTTATGTCATCATTCAACCAAGAGGTTCTATATGTTATTTTGGTTGACTAAGTGGATCGAAGTCGAAACTATGATGAAATTGACTAAATTTTTGACAATTACATATAATTATTCCAATACTATCATCCAACGGTCAATTCCCCCATTTTCATTTTTCTCGATAGGGTTGCTCTTTGAGAAATTTGATATATAAATATATATTTATAAGTTGACCAAGCGGATCAAAATTCAGACAATTCCGTGATAGTAATGGCGTGGATCCACTCGGTCAACCGATTAAGCTTTAATAAGCCTATATTTTTTCACTACAAGCTTCAAAGAGCAAGGGTGTCATCGGAACGTACACTTGAGACACTGTCCGTTAGATATAACAAGTACATTATTTTAGGCTTCGGGTTCAAAATTCTGACAATTTTGTGATAGTAATGACGTGGATCCACTCAGTCAACCGATTAAGCTTTAATAACCCTATATTTTTTCACTACAAGCTTCAAACAGCAAGGGTGTCATCGGATCTTACACTTGAGACACTGTCCGTTAGATAAGACAAGTACATTATTTTAGGCTTCGGGTTCAAAATTCAGACAATTCCGAGATAGTAATGACGTGGATCCACTCGGTCAACCGATTAAATTTTAATAAGCCTATATTTTTCCACTACAAGCTTCATAGAGCAAGGGTGTCATCGGATCGTACACTTGAGACACTGTCCGTTAGATATAACAAGTACATTATTTTAGGCTTCGGGTTCAAAATTCAGACAATTCCGTCATAATAATGACGTCAATCCACTCGGGCAACCGATTAAGCTTTAATAACCCTATATTTTTTCACTACAAGCTTCAAAGAGCAAGGGTGTCATCGGATCTTACACTTGAGACACTGTCCGTTAGATAAGACAAGTACATTATTTTAGGCTTCAGGTTCAAAATTCAGACAATTCCGAGATAGTAATGACGTGGATCCACTCGGTCAACTGATTAAATTTTAATAAGCCTATATTTTTCAACTACAAGCTTCATAGAGCAAGGGTGTCATCGGATCGTACACTTGAGACACTGTCCGTTAGATATAACAAGTACATTATTTTAGGCTTCGGGTTCAAAATTCAGACAATTTTGTGATAGTAAGGACATGGATCCACTCGGTCAACCGATTAAGCTTTAATAACCCTATATTTTTTCACTACAAGCTTCAAAGAGCAAGGGTGTCATCGGATCTTACACTTGAGACACTGTCCGTTAGATATAACAAGTACATTATTTTAGGCTTCGGGTTCAAAATTCAAACAATTCCGAGATAGTAATGACATGGATCCACTCGGTCAACCGATTAAGCTTTAATAACCCTATATTTTTTCACTACAAGCTTCAAAGAGCAAGGGTGTCATCGGATCTTACACTTGAGACATTGTCCGTTAGATATAACAAGTACATTATTTTAGGCTTCGGGTTCGAAATTCAGACAATTCCGTAATAGTAATGACGTCGATCCACTCGGTCAACCGATTAAAGCTAAATAAGCCTTAGTCGTTTGACCGAGCCGTCGGCATACTATCAATGATGGAATTTTCTAAATTTTTGACCCAAAGCCTAAAATAATGTACTTGACACATCTGACGGAAGGATTCTTAAGTGTAAGATCCTATGACGGCCATGCCCTTTGAAGCTTGTAGTGAAAAAACAATAGGATTATTAAAACTAAGTCGTTTGACCGAGCTGATCAACATCCTAATGATGACGGATTTATCCGAATTTTTGAACTGAAGCCTGAAATAATGTACATGCCACATCTGACGGAAGAATTTCTCAAGTGTACGATCTGATGACAGCCTTGCCCTTTGAAGCTTGTAGTGAAAAAAAATAGGGTTATTAAGTTTTAGTCGTTTGACCGAGCCGATCGACATCCGATCGATGACGGATTTGTCCGATTTTTGGAACTAAAGCCTAATATAATATACTTGGCACATCTGACGGAAGGATTCTCATCTGTACTATCCGATGATGGCCTTGCCCTTAGAAGGTTGTATAGAAAAAAAATAGGGTTATTAAGCCTTAGTCGTTTGACCGAGCCGATCGACATCCGATCGATGACGGATTTGTCCGATTTTTGGAACTAAAGCCTAAGATAATATACTTGGCACATCTGACGGAAGGATTCTCAAGTTTACGATCCGATGATGGCCTTGCCCTTAGAAGGTTGTATAGAAACAAATAGGGTTATTAAGACTTAGTCATTTGACCGAGCCGATCGACATCCGATCGATGACGGATTTGTCCGATTTTTGGAACTAAAGCCTAAGATAATATACTTGGCACATCTGACGGAGGGATTCTCAAGTGTACGATCGGATGATGACCTTGCCCTTTGAAGCTTGTAGTGAAAAAAAATAGGGTTATTAAGTTTTAGTCGTTTGACCGAGCCGATCGACATCCGATCGATGACAGATTTGTCCGATTTTTGGAACTAAAGCCTAATATAATATACTTGACACATCTGACGGAAGGATTCTCAAGTTTAAGATCCGATGATGGCCTTGCCCTTAGAAGGTTGTATAGAAGAAAAAAATAGGGTTATTAAAGGGTTGACTGCTTTGTTTGATGTCATCGGATCGTACACTTGAGACACTGTCCGTTAGATATAACAAGTACATTATTTTAGGCTTCGGGTTCAAAATTCAGACAATTCTGTGATAGTAATGGCGTGGATCCACTTGGTCAACCGATTAAGCTGTAATAACCCTATATTTTTTCACTACAAGCTTCAAAGAGCAAGGGTGTCATCGGATCGTACACTTGAGACACTGTCCGTTAGATATAACAAGTACATTATTTTAGGCTTCGGGTTCAAAATTCAGACAATTCCGTGATAGTAATGACATGGATCCACTCGGTCAACCGATTAAGCTTTAATAACCCTATATTTTTTAACTACAAGCTTCAAAGAGCAAGGGTGTCATCGGATCTTACACTTGAGACACTGTCCGTTAGATATAACAAGTACATTATTTTAGGCTTCGGGTTCAAAATTCAGACAATTCCGTGATAGTAATGACGTAGATCCACTCGGTCAACCGATTAAGCTTTAATAACCCTATATTTTTTAACTACAAGCTTCAAAGAGCAAGGGTGTCATCGGATCTTACACTTGAGACACTGTCCATTAGATATAACAAGTACATTATTTTAGGCTTCGGGTTTGAAATTCAGACAATTCCGTAACAGTAATGACGTCGATCCACTCGGTCAACCGATTAAGCTTTAATAAGCCTATATTTTTTCACTACAAGCATCAAAGAGCAAGGGTGTCATCGGATCGTACACTTGAGACACTGTCCGTTAGATATAACAAGTACATTATTTTAGGCTTCGGGTTCAAAATTCAGACAATTCCGTCATAATAATGACGTCGATCCACTCGGGCAACTGACTAAGGTATTTTTCTTATTTTTATTAACTTCCCACTTTGAATGACTAGATCGTTAATGAATACAAGATTTGGGACACAATATTAGAGTACACATCACGACGAGTCTCTAAGAATTTTTGGGAATTTTTACGGACGCCCAGCTATTTATTAAGATTTTTCAAAGTTTAAAAATTTTAAAAATTATTTTTAGAAAATATAGAAATATTTTTTTTTTGAGAAGAAAATATTTGTTAATTTTTTTTACGAGGTGCCATCTGGACCGTCCACTCTCCACTGTTTGATCTGAACCGTTGATCGAAACTATTTATCTGGGCTCCAAAGATTGATGAGATCAAGTTCTCGATCTGGACACAAGCAAGGATGACCCGACCGGAGCTCCGGCGCTAGGCGGCGTCACGGCGGCACACCAGCGAGGACAAGGATGGCTTATTTCCGGCGCTTTTCATCAAGTCGGTCGAGGAACTCCCCTACAACGTCCGTCATCCACATCGACGCCGTCCTGGCCTCCGCCGTCAATCTCATGAGGATCATGTCGGCTCATGGCTGCAAGGTCTTGGCCGGAGATGAAGGTGGTGCTGCCGCCGATGTCGGAGTGCAAGGGTGCCAGAGAGCTTCGAGCAGAACTAAGGCCGTGAGCAGGTGGAGCTTCCACGTTGCTCATATTTCTTTCTGTGATTCATTCCATTCTGTTTCTGGATTTTTTAGCAGAACAGCAGAGAAGAAGAGGTGACGAGATCAAAACGGGAAGATGAAATTGGTGATACCCATCAGCTAACCAAACTAATGGCTGAGAATTTGGCACCTCTCTATTAATTTTTTTCGAGGCCTTCTGCCACCCTCTCTCCCTCTGCCTGTTCGAAATTCGATTGCAGGTCAAATATTGAATGGGAATTGAATTTGGTGTGAAATTCAAGATCAGATCGAGTGAGTGAGTTGGTCAAATCCGGGCTGAATTCTGCAGCTGACAGTGAAAATGAGTTTGGAAGAATGGAGAGATATGGTTATACTTACGGTGAGGAGCATGGTGATGAACACTCCCACGAGAACTCAATCCAAGATCCATTTCTACCTAGATAAATTCATTAATCAATTCACCCTGGTCTGCATTAATTTCATTTCACACAAAACCCAGTCTGTGTAAAACTTGGAACTGGGAACCGACTAACCGGCTAAACCTTTCCTATATGCATTATATTTTAATAAACAGTCACGTGAAAATCACGTGGGTGGACCCCAAAACTTCGAGCACCGTATGCTCCGAGCACGGAAGACGTTCCCGGGTTTTATGATGCAAACCCTACGACTGTACGCGATATCTTTCTGGGTGCCCACTTCACTACACTTTACCCATTTAAAGATATTATTGGCACTGTGAATTCATATATATATACACTCAAAAAAAGGTCACTGCATTAGGTCGTCATTCTTTGACTACCCCCATTGCCCTATAAGCTTTTCGATCTTTTGCCCGAAATATATATCCATTAAGATTTGAGACTATCCCAAGATTGTACTATTTCTAGCGACAACGTCGTTCAAGCCAGTCTTTCATTTCTATCCTTAATCCACTATATCTGATAAATGTTTTTTTTTTTTTTTTTTTTTATGGAAGGATTTTTATTCAACAAAAGATATAATACAAGCAAAAAATTCAAAACGGGCCTAAAGAAACAAACCCAACAAACAAACCCAAATAGCTCTACAAGAGCTTCAACCAAGATGTAAATATATCAGGAGAGGGATGACGTAGTGATGTTGCCGCCACCAGCCAAATCAAATGGTGACACATAAATGTCACCAAATCGGTTGGCAAAAACTTGAAATCCAACCAAATCAATTCCGCACGAGAACAGCAACACATAACCCATCCAAAGATCTTCACAATCCAAATCTCTTAGCCATACAAAACATCCTTAGATACCAATACAGGAACCATAACAGAAGAAAAAAAGAGGTGATACGCAGAGGGATCAAAGGGATAGACATCCGAAGACCGTGCAGTCCCTTGAGGCACTACCGTATTCATCAGATTTATGTGTGGTAATGGGAAAACCCTTTCTAAAGAGACAAGCTATACAACGCCGACGTCGGAGTTCCGAAGGACCAACAAACATCCGGTGAAGTTGATTCTGATGGGTGAGGAGGATGTGCATCTTAAACATGAAGAATCAGTGTTATGCCCTGCACCAAATTTAATCTACTATTACTTATAGTTAGTAAATAACGATTTTTACTTCTTCAGTCCCTGTTTACCAAATAGGGGAATTCAAAAGTTGACTTTTCTTTGACCTTAAAATTTAGAAAAATTTTCTTATGAAAGTCGCAAAACACGTTAAGCCGAGTTTGTAGACACGTAGATCACCCGAATTGGAGTTTATATGAAAAAGTTATGATAAAAACCTAAGTCACTATTCCGGGCATGGGTATATATAGTTGGGACCTTTCCATTTTGGGTAAGTGCCCTTCCAGAAGGCTCTAACTCAGAAAACCCGATGGGTTCTTCGTCGTCCCAGCGACCCAGACCGCGCACTACCACCATTAGGAGCGCCGCCTTTTCCTATTGCTATCGTTGGGACCAGATCACGCATTACACCCCGAAAAAAGGAGAAATTGAGGCTGAGTTCCTTCTCGGTGCTGAAATGAATACCCGGTTTGATCTCGCCCTTCCAGCGACTTCCGGCAGAGAAACTTGTTGGGTTTTGAAGCTGGTGTCACACTGATCATCTTGATAGCTACCCTGCTTGCCAATTAAACGGAGGTGGGATAATCGATCCCTAGAAGTTTTCCGTTGTAATAAGGGTTTCGGGCCAATTTCCAGCAATTCTAGGCCGATTCGACCTTAGCTTCAAGTATAAGAATTAGTCCCCGTATGATGATGAGTTTGTTGGTATGATTCTTTGCATAAGATTTGAAGGTGGAGGCGCATGCGACGTTTTCTAACCCTCTCTTTTAGCGTACTAGTTATAGCTCATTATTAGGAGTTCATGGCTATATTGATCTATGAGCTTCGATTATTGAATATTAATCAGAGATTTGTAATTAATTCGAAAACTCTTAGGTATTAATTCATAAATTTTACGTCATTGGAAATTTTTATTGTTATCGTTGAGGGTTCGAAATATTAAATCGATTTAAGCTTTTAGTATGCGAATAGTTTTCCTAAGTGGTTGAAAACCTTGGCTCGGGGAAAATTTTATGAAATAAATTGATTTTTGTTTAATATTGAAGAAATTGTCGATTTTCCCCTTCTATTATTTATATGCTACCAACATGTACAGGACGTAATGAGCCGTCGAGTGAGGAGGATCTTGAAAGGTAGCAGGGATTGCTATGAGATTTACCTGTGAGTGGACATTTGATTTTAAATAAATTAAGCATATAGTACTGATTTTCGAGCATTGATTTATTGTGAGATTTAAGTATGATTGAATTATTATGATTTTATCGAGATATCTTGTTTTATGAGCATTATGTGAGTAGGAGGTAAGTTGTGGAAATTGTGTTGTTGCATCCATGCATTACCTAGTCGGCAGTTCCCTCCAGAATATATATAACCGGACCGCAGTACCCTCCGATGCGTCATTTGGTCAGAAATGCCCTTCAGATAGCATGAGATGGTTAGTCGGCAGTACCCTCTAGATATCGCCTCCTAGTATTCCGGTCGGCAGTATCCTCCGATGCGCTATTTGGTCGGCAGTACCCTCCAGATGGCATGAGATGACTTGTCAGCAGTACCCTCTAGTCATCCAATATTTATGTGATAGTTTTAAATGATGATTTTATAGTTGTTGATGGATTTAAATGTAATATCAAACTGTAGTGCATGCCTAGAACTTTAGTAATAAAATGGGAAAGCATTTATTTTACCTTATTTTCTTTAATTAATTTATTTATTTTTCGTCCCCTCACTCTTAACGGTTTTTAAATGCTTTTTCCTAGGTTCTTCGGTTTTTCGTTTGCCCAGTATACATATTTGAAGGGGTCGTGCATGAAGGAGCTAAGGCTTAATTAGGATCTATCACTTCTGTTTTGACTGTAGGTTATTGTTTAACCTACTCCTGCATTATATTGGTTTAAGTATGTAGTTTATTCTGATCACCAAACTGTTTAAGTGTGTTGTTAAGTTAAGTACTTGGGAATTTGAATTCTATGATCGTACTAAGGTGTGGTATTAGCTGAAACGAGTACTTTGAATATGTGGAATGTAAACTAGTATTTGTGATCTTTGGTTTAAAAATCTTGTTGTCCATGTTTGTTATTTGGGTAGTCCAATTTTAGGAGAAATTCTGCCAAATTTTTGGTAAAACTTTTTCCTAAGGTGAGCTATGCAGACCCGCTTATGATTTCAGGGTGAAATTCTGATCGGGTCCTGTCAATTAGAGATTTGAGAAAGAAAAGAAATGAGAGAATTGGTGGAAAGGACATGAGAATAAAGAGGGATTGGGGGGGATGGTAGGGATGCCGGATGGGTATTCTAAAATTGTAAGATTAGGAAGGGTTGGAAGAAGGAATCTAGTAAGGAAAGGAAAACAAAAGCAAAAATGAAATCATACCTGCCACCGTCGGGGCAGAGAGCTACTACTAGAAGTAGGCAAGAAGGTGGAGGTGAGTCGATGTGGGAGAAAGGAGCTAGAGAGATGTGAGAGCTTCCCCTCCTAGGAGGGTTTTAGAAGAGGAGAAGAGAAGAGGAGAATTTAAAGGTAAACACTTATTGGAGAGCTGATATCTCTGATGGATGTTGATCAACAAGAACAAACCAAGAGACGTTCAAGGGAATTACAAGGACCTTCTTTGTGTGGCACCAATAATCGGAGAGGTCATGACATCATCTCTAATTAAGTGGTCTAAAATGATCACTCTATCATATATACTTAAGTCTTACGTAGATTTGATATAAATACGCCGTACGAATCACTCATATATACTTAGGTCTTATGTAATTTTGGAATGGATATGCAATATGTACGTAATGTAATGGTACACAATAAGATAATTGCAAGCGTACGTTACATCAATATTTCTTGTCATAATTTTTTTTTTTAGTTTTTGTATGTGAGTTTGCTTTTATTATTATATTATAATTATATATTGAATATTCATTGTCCTTTGTAACTTTGTTATTACTGGTTACTCATTGACAAACGGAGGCAGATCGAGGGATGAAAAAGTAAACTGTGTTGGTGCGAGGAAGGAGGAGGGGACATAAGTGCAACAACTCGGGTCCAACAGGAAGCTCTTGTTTACAAGGAAACCTATTAAGTGACGACAAAGCAAAGAAATGGCAACCTCCCCGCTTGATCAATTTGTACCGTCAAATGCTAGGAGAGAGATTTAGGTCATGTTGAGAAACAAAAATCAAAGTAGGAATAGGACTGAATACGTAGATATTTTGACCCACCATATGATTATTAAGGTATGTCACGCATGATTGCATAATTATAACAAATAAATAACTTGCTGTCCAGTCCAATACACACGTACGTACAACCGTGGATTGCATCAAAACAATGAAACTAGCAAAGGCTAGTCGTTGAGTTGGTAATCAAATGAAATAATACACTTTGACATTTGACATTTGACATTTGACATTTATATGTATGTATTTATAGTATATGTGTAAGCCGAATAAAGTAATTTTCTGTTAATAAACTTGCAGACAAAGTCATCTACGACTAGAAAAGTAAGGTGTATATACACACATATCTGGTTAGTCCAGGCATCAGGGCCGGTCCTGAGAATTCAGAGACCTAGTGCGAAAATTTGACCGAGTCCTTATGTTCGTTGCATAATAACTTAAAAAAAATGAAT
The DNA here is from genome assembly GCF_958449725.1 of Rosa rugosa. Taxonomy (NCBI): domain Eukaryota; kingdom Viridiplantae; phylum Streptophyta; class Magnoliopsida; order Rosales; family Rosaceae; genus Rosa; species Rosa rugosa. The sequence continues at coordinate 30,540,817 of NC_084824.1, forward strand.
GGGTATAATAAAATAGGAAAGTAAAAACAGAAAGAAAGAAAAAAAGTAGAAAAAAGAAGAAAGGAAGATTAAAAAAGAAAAGGAGAAAAGAAAAAAAAAATAAGGGAAATGAAAAGTAAAAAAAAAAAAAAAGGGAAGGAAAAAGAAGAAAGGAAGATTAAAAAACTGAGCCCACGACTCGAAACTGTAACAAAGGGAATGAAGGGGCACGCGCATTTGGCATCCTACCAGCTGCACTACACTTGCTTTTGTAGTTGTTTTGGGAACTAAATTCAATATATTGACTTATACCTACATATACGTATTTGAAACTCGAAATCGGAGGCCTCCAATTTTCAGAGGCCTTGTGCAGCGGCACAGCTTGCACACCCTCAGGGCCGCCCCTGCCAGGCATGACAAGCATTGGGTTTAATTTACTTGAAAATGTAATGAGAAATTGATCATACATATGAAGCAGCAATGTTTTGAAAAGTAGAACCTTTTCTCATCTACTTGATTGACAAAGAGAGTACGTGGTCAAGGAGTTAAAAGCAAAGAATGACTATACAAAACAACACAACATGCTTGGGTCTTGATTAAATACTTGGTTGCGTGCGTGGCTTGGGCAAGTATCCAAGTCGTTATTTTATATCTTAGTTATTATATATATATACAGAGCTTCTTCGGTGTGGACGTCCGTACCTAAGCAAAAGATACAGATTTCTATTTTTTTCCCACTTTCCGATCACAAATTTACATTTTAACCGTTCAGTTTTTAGATTCTAATGTATAGATCATCTCTACAAAATTTCAGTCAAATTGGTGATCGTTAAGGTATTCAAAACTGCAATTTACAACAATGAATACGAACGGTTCCGTATTCTAAGGCATTCAAAACTGCAAATTGGTGATCGTTAAAACATTCAAAACAAATAATCCTTCGCTTCTTGGATATATTCTAATAACGCTAAGAGCAACTCCAACAGCTTCCCCATATTTTAGTTTTTCTCTATTTTAGGGAAAAATAAGCTTCTTTTGCTCCAACAGATTCCCTATAACTTTCTCCATTTTAAGGAAAGTGAGGAGAGAGAAAACAAAATTCCCTAAATTTACAGCAATCTCTAAAATTTTAAGGAAGAATTTGGAGATTTTAGAGATCGCTGTAAACTAAGGAGTCTGTTGGAGTTGAAGAAGAAAAATTGCTTAAAGCTTTGACTTTTGCTTCCCTATAATACAAAAATTATAGAGAAGCTGTTGGAGTTGCTCTAACGACAATAACATGGAGAAGAAGATCATAATTAATATAGCGGGTTTGCAAAACTCGAGATTTGGTATTGTTTGTAACCATTAAAAACAAGGCATTACAAGCAATTAATAATTTTTAATTAGAGGCTTAACTAGCTAGCTCTTAATACAACGCCGAATTTTCAAGTTGGTCTTCATAATTTATTAAAGGAATACTAAGTAGGGTGTCTCTATTTAGATCTCCACATTTGCTATATAGATCTCCATGAAATTTTGTAAAAATTTAATTACTATTATGGCCATCCAAAAAACAGCAAAATAAAAATAAAAATCCAACTTTAGACCTTGCATGCAATTTTTCCCGTCATCACCCTTTGCATCCATCTGATCATTTTTATTCTTTTCATCTTTCTCTTTTTTTTTCATTATTATTCTTTTGTTCTTCCGTTTTCACCACACGGTCCAAACTATATCCCTCAATTCTTCCTTTATATATGTTCTTTCTCCATCGTTCTTTTCTTACTTTCCTTTATTTTTTAATAGGTCTTTAGTCTTCACCACCCAGAAACTAAATGAATCTTCTATATTCGATCGATATTCAACATTTGTATCCCAGAAAAGAAAAAGAAAAATTCAACATCAACATCATATTATGCATAGCACCAACAATTATGCTTTACGATTTTCACATATCCTACGTAATTCATTTGACCATTATTATCACATATCCAAAATTATAAATTTTATCACTCTTCAATAGTTCATTTGGTCAGCATGTTCAAATTAAATCAAAGGCTATATATTCTAATCGATTTTGCGAAGATGATGCCTAATGGTGCGGGTGGTGATCGCCTCCGACACTATTTTCTTCATTGAAAGGCTCTTCTATGATGGAAGATGCAACTACACGTTTGGGAGCTTTTCTTTTGCATAAACTCGTTGTCCACCATTTTCTTATGGAGATGAGAGAGAGAGAGAGAGAAGATGTAAGAGAGAAGGAGAGACAAGAGATAGAAAAAAAGAAAAGAAAAAAGAGAAAATAACAACTACAATAATGATAAAGGGGCAAAATTGTCAGTTTAAGGAGAAAATAATAAAGTTGAGGTCTACATAGTAAAAAGGGAGGTCCAACTAAAATCATCCTACTAAGTATAGATAGCTAATGAGGAATCCATTAAAATATAAGAAAGGCAAGACAACTCTAGAGATCAACCAGTTGTGGAGCGGAAGGCCACATCCAACAATAAAGAGAAACAATAAAAAAAGAAAAAAGAACAAGGCAATAATGGCAGCAAAACAATTGCTGATGTTGGTGATTCTAGTTTTTGGATTTTATTTTTTTATGATTTATTATTTTTTTCAGAATAAAAAAGGTATAATTGAAATATTTGGTTTCATTTTCTCTTGTAGAGTGAACTAAGTAGACGGTAGTGTGGCAATAGCTGCACTTTTTGTAAACCGACATTAAAATTATAGAACCAAACAATAATTATAAAAAAAGCATGGAAGAAAATTCATAGAACGGAGGAAGCATCCAAATGGGTTCGATCGGGGAAGATAAAGAAAGTTAGCTCTGCAATTGAAGAAAGTCTAAGGCAAAAAATCCTAGCTAGGTTTTGCGTTGGAATAATAAAGAACAAAAAAAGAAAGAGAACTACACAACTCATAGTTTTCTTTTTTTAATGACTCGTCTCTCATTGAGTTGACGCCCGTTGTTACTGAATCATATATGCTGGTCAGTTTAGCTTTTGAATTCAGTAGAAACAAAGAGCCAACTTGGCCTAAAGTACTTGTTAAAGGAGAGTAGGCTCTTTCTCATCACTGTATCTAACCCCCTTATCGTTTTTTGTTCTGTTGAAAATGGAATACCTTTTGTTTGAAGTTGGAATTCTTCATTGTTCAAGACAAGAGACTGGAATTCTCTTGCTCAGTTAGGTTTGCAGGATATATGCATGCTTGGTCCAACATTGAGAGGTCCAACATTGAGAGGAAGTAGAATTTTAGTCGTACAATTGTATCCTTTCTTCAAGTACGTTCCTCGTTGTTTCCTAGCTAAACTAACTTGTTAAGGAATAAGTTCATGCACAGGCTAGGCTGCCATTATGGTCATTGGTTTCAGAATTAGTTAATTGCAACTCATTCTGTAGTGGTAATGGCCTTAATGAAAGGCAAGTTGTGTAAAAGCTACACAGATGGCAGCCCACATTCTGCATTTAAAATAGTACTTGTTTTTCTCGATGGAGTATTAACCGGAAACATTATCATTGTTTCTCTCAAAAAGAAAAAAAAAAATTATCATTGTAAATGCGTCGGATCATGTTAGATTCATAACATGTCAATGTATTAAATGTATAATAATAGATAAATTCAAACTCAACTTGTTTATGTGATAACCCGCCTAACCCATATCAGCTCTCTCAATAACAAATCAACACAGATAATGTTACTATTAGTTGCCTTTTGATTTTGTGAGCCACAAATTATAGATAAGGCCATTTAAACTTAAAAATAAAAAATAAAATCGAATGGATAATGATAATCCATGGGAATGTGAAAGGAGCACATCTACACCGGTCCGTCATCGAAAAAGTGGTCAGACATTGGAGACTCGAAGGGTTAGATTTGACGTGATTTTTGGGACGGGACTTTTTGTTTTTGCTCCCTAATCGTACATTTTTGGCCCAGTTGCTTTTGAGTTTGAGGTAATAGTTCTTCGTAATATTACATTAGTTTTTAGAAAGATTATCGTAAATTTTCTTGTGAATAACAATAGCTCTTTTAGAAAATGATAGTAACCTTTCTAAAGAATGACGAAAAATGAGTTGGTACTTGGCAGTTATCTGTTTGAGCTGATAACTACATTTAAATGGACCTCATAGACGAATTACATATACAACTCAACCGGCTTTCTCAATAAACGGGTTACACATTAGCCTTAAATTCCTACTGAGACAAACATGGGCAACCAAATTTGAATACTTAAAGACATGCTAGAAAGTGTTGCTTCAAAAACACGAGGGAAGTCGATTGATCTTGTCAAATTATTCATCGATTAACCTACTAGCACATCAACGTGTGAAGTAACCTACTAGCACATGAACGTGTAAAGAACTGAAATTTAATTCAGGCTGCATCAATCTGCAATATAAGTTTTTTATATCACTTTGTACCACCATACTTCCCTTGCCCCAGAGCATTCAGGCTTCTAGCAAAATGGCCAAACTAAATATTGATGGTGAAATGTACATGAGATTTAGTTGAAGAAGCCCACCTAAGAATATTTGATGAATAAATATACTCTTCCAAGTGCCATTGCCCTCAGTTATGAAATGCTGCATTTCGGACATCAGTTCACAGACAACTGTGACGGCACAAGCAGCTGTGACCAGTGTTCAAGATATAGACATGTTATTTCCGCCAAAGAAACTGAACTCCCAAGGGCAGAAAGGAGCGTGTCTCAAGTCTTCTCATAGGGGGCCTATATGTAATATCAATGCACATAAATCACGCCATTGGAGATTCACTAGGAAGAACCTGGGTATTTCGAACCTGCTAGCTCCGAGCTTGCAATAATTTTAGCATTGCATCGTGACATCTAAAAATATTTGGTCAGACATATCGAAGGAAGATGGTCCAACTGAAATAAAGAATCGTTAAATGAAACTATACTATGATACCTCCAAGGAAGATGGTCGAGAAACATTGATGGTGACACAATCATATCTTTGAAACTTTCTCTGTCTGCAATATAAGCTTTGTGAGATTGTGTCTTCTCGTGGACTCCCCAGCCTTTCCAAATAGGCATATCGAAGTTCCTCGGCTGTGCTACTATATGAATTACAAGGCCTGGCAGATACATCTCAGGGGGATCGGTAGGTGACACACTATCAGATCTGGGGACACTTTCCATAAACTCAGACACAGGATCATGATTTGCAATGGCATCACTGGCGAAAGGGTTAGTAAATTGATCGTTATCAGCTCCAAAATCTGTTTCACCTGTGCGAGCATCCTTGCACGCAAGGAAACCCTCATCTTGTTCCTCGCTCGCTGCAATTGTAAAGCAATACATCACTCATATCCATGAGTATATGATACAGAAAGTTGATTTAGGTTCTTTTCAGAAAATATTTATTTAAACATCAGGATGCTAAAACTATTTAGCTACCTTTTATATCAAACTGAGGTCTGCAGATTTGGTGGCTAAGCTTCTCGGCAGAGATTGCCCCAGAAATGGCATCTGAAGCTGGATCCTTTACCTGAGTCCTATCTTTCTGATGTTTGCTTACATTAAGAAAATGACGTGCAAGCCTCAATATCATAGCTGAATTGGCTTCTGAATCTTTTGACATTGCCGTAATTGCAGCACCTTGAAGCCGCAGGAGAGATCCAACAGAAAGGCGTGCTGAAAATTCATTGTTGTATACAATGCTGCAGAAAGGTCAAGCACTAATAATGTACATGGGAGAAAATAACAAATTAAAACAGGCTAGGGTTTTAAATTCTACTATAAAATTATCAGTGGTATGAGCGATAAGCACATTTACCTCGTAATAAATTCAGAACATGCATTTGCTACAACTGAGTCCACACATGGAAGGGGGCCATATGTATAGACATGCAAATTTGGGTATCGGTGATACAGCTACACAAATATTTTGAGAACAAAAGCACACAGAAGGATTTTCATCAATATGAAGAGGGAGAGAAGTGACAAAGAAACAAGTGAAGGAAAAATTACTGATGGAGATACTCTAATTACATAGTCTATCTTTCAAGATTATATGGGCTTCCATCAAGTTGAAGCAAACAGGATTTTTAAACAAATCTGGGTTATATTCTCAGGCGTTCTCCAGTAAGGATGTCTGCACTCCAAGTCCTTAGAAGAAGGCCTTTATATTATCATTCTTGTCATGATTTGAAGAGTAGAGATTTCAATAAAAGAACAATTTTTTTAACGACATCCAAATGCCAAGAGGCGCTGATAATCTACCATATAGTACACGATTGATGGTCTAGGAGGGAACAGTTTATTCACCCTAATTTATTTTTGGTAAGAACCAAGTACTGATCTATCTTTGCTTTCCCAAAAGTCAAGTCAAGAAACTGTGCTACAAAATTGAAATTATACGTCACCAAATACATAATTTGTACTTCTTTTCACATAATGGAGAAATATGCACAAAATATGACCGATACCGTCAGATTTAAATACTGATTTGCATGTTTTGTCTGCAATTCAAAATGTTGAAGACAAACATGACTGCATACGAACAGTGAAACTAATAACCATTCAGTCATGAACTAGAAATGCGTGCCAAACAAATGAATTTGAAAAATCACATTATTTTCAGGTGAGAAATTCCATACTCTGAGTCCTAGCAATGCACCAATCGCACCTCCTAGGGAATGCCCCACTATGCGAATGCTATATCCCCCACACTCACATCCAGCTCCCAATAAAGAAGAAAGAAGGCCAGTTGAGTCAGAGCCTGCAACAACATCAACATTACGAAGTGCCACAACTGAAAATATGTTAAAGCATATATAAGATATTAGGAAAATGAAAACATTTGGTAAGGAAATGTCACACGAGTAAAACATAACCAAATTATGACAAAGAAAATCTAAAAGAGTCGTGGAGTACTCCTAAGACAATCAACAATTCATAAAACCACCAGACCTAATAATCCCAAAACATGTTAGCAACTGGAGGGTGACTTGGAGTTAAGCTAGTAATTACTATTGAGAATCAAAAATATCTTGGAGAGCATGTGGGAAGAATAAAATCTGTATCAACCCTTAACAACATAATGACTTGGAAAAGATAGCAAGGAATCCTACATGGCATGATTTCTATCTGGACATCAGCCAGCTACTTTGGTTTCTCTTATACATTTAGAAACCTTGATATCTACTAATGAGATTTCGACATATATACAAAATTAATATTTTTCCTGCTGGAACGCGTCTTATTGTCTCTCTCTGGAACATGTTTCGTATCTCTACTCTAATTATTCCTTCTCTCCATCTACTATATCTAAACCAGAACCTAATACAAATCATTTCATGTGAAAAACTGAAAATCCTCAATCAGTCAACCTCTTCTCCCTCTCTTCAATCTTCATCACAAAGAAAAGTAAAAGCCTTAATTCAACTGATTTCAGTATAAGCCATAAATCGATTGAAGCCACTCGAAAGTAAGATTGACTTGCTACTTCAGTTGATGTATGTTAACATGTTTTGATTTAACAGGTAATAAAAGTAACATGATTATTTTTGCTACCCACAAAAAAATAGATGGATTTTGTACTTTAGATTTGGCAATACTATTATGCCACTTGCTCTGGGGGGTAACAGGGCATGTAATAACTGACTTAAGACACCTCTTATATGTTAAAAAATCGGGTTAAGAAATGTGTGTTGAAAATCTGGCTTTGTAGTTTTATTGTTTGTCTAATTGTTTTGATCTGTTTGTGGCTGTCTTTAAATGTTTAACTAATGATAGGGTTTTAGTTATAAAACTGTCTCTATGGCCATGGAATGTTATTAGAAAAGAAGTTAGTAGTTCCAATTTTTTATAATTTCGCACTGCTAACATTTGAGAGCCGGTCCTAGGTAAGACGGATCAGCATCAAACAGCCCAATGAGTTTCAAGGGGAAAGACCAAAAAGTATATTCACCTTCAATTTGCATAAAAAGATCTCTTGCAGCCTCAACTATACCAGAGTGTGCGTGGTGAGGGAAAGACATCAAGCTCTCTTTTACATCGCGTTGAAGAAGACAGCTACTGCAAACAAAACTGTGACTAGTAAATAATTATAGAGTGCTCATGGTGTGGGAACAAAACAGCAAAAAAGTGCCAGTGGTACAAATGGATGAAAGCTAAGCTAGGGAGATATCTCTTTTTTTCTCTTTTGTGTTGCAGGCTTTTGTTCCCACATTCATAGTTACATTTCTCAAACACTACTAATAAGAACCAAATTATCAGACAAATATATATAAAACACAGTATAAAGCAGAGAGAGAGACTTTATCAATCCATCCAAGTCTTCTGCAGAAAGACGACATTCCCTACATAAGCTGTCGGTAATTAGATCTTCTGGGGTCTCAGTTCCCCGAACAGCAATCACCACGGATCTTAGATGATGCAGCACTATAACAAAGTATGCAGCTCTACACTTTGCCTGTAATAAAGTTTTAGGAGAAACAGAAATTATACTAAAAGGACAGCAAAAGACAATAGTTGACAAGATTCCACTTTCAAAGAAAACCAGCAAATCAAAGCTCTCGCCACAATATAAAAGGCATTGTATCGTTATATATCATATCCTGGGCCCCTCCACATCTCAGCTCTCGCCAATCATTTTTGGGTTGAATGCTCTAGCATTAACATCTCCCACATAGATCCAACTATTCTTAATCAATGTTACTCTAGAAACAAATAATCGAAATCTCTAGATCTGGAATCTAGTGAAATATTAATGCATTGATCCCAGTAAAGAAAAATAACAATAAATGAATGTTTGATCTGAATGAGCTAAAAACATGAACAGTGATAACTCACCTGGTTAACACGCCCTTGTCTAAGTACCTCTGGGGATAACTTAACATATTTTAGAAACGCCGCTGCATGACCTCGCCACCAATTATCACCATCAAGTTTGGGTAGCCTAAAAGATGGCAAGAACACAATTTTTAAGAAACAATGATTAACTCAAGTTTTTAAACATCTAGATCTATAACTGTAAAAATAAATAAATAAATAAAAAACAAACAATAATAATAAATAATGAATAATATAAGTAAAAAAAAAAAAAATGCTGTAAGCATTGTACATGTGCACAAGTAAGATACCCGATGAACTAATGACCTGTTACGAGTCCATGGGGTCAAAATCCCTTGCCTATAAAGCCAAGCACAAGGAAATAAGAAAGGGTGTCTTCCAAAATCAAGTAATGGACCCTGCATCATATAGAGCTTAAATATAAAAAAAACTGGAATACTAATGTGCAGAAAAGAGAAAGCTTACATAACAAATACTTTATCATAATACCGTGTAGGCAGCTTCTGCAAACTTATGAAGATCTGCAGCCTCCCTGATCTTTTCTTCAGGTGTCTCCATGCACTCGTCAAAGGATTTTGGTGACTGGCTCTGGTTCCGCAATAGTGCGAGACCTGGACAATATAGTATGCAGTCTTACTTTTGTAAAACAAGAAATAAGAGATTTAACTGGGATAGGGTAACTTTAGCATGAATCGACTGTGGATACATGGCAATAAGTAATGTATGCTCAACTAGAAAATGTAAGAAGCGCAAACAATTCACAAAAATGAAGCTCCACAAGTTAAAAATGAACCTGCCATAAGTTTCAGATGTCCTGTGCCTGCTGCACGATAGGCAACAAGGTCACCCAGCAGTCGAGCTACTGAGAAAACCTCATCTTCTTCCAATACACTCCTGTAAAAGTTAGATAAGACAATTAATAAAAATAAAATGGCATAAATTGATATTATAGAGCAAAACATAAATGTGTTGTTAATGTCTGTATATGTCCTGTATTGATCAAAATGTAAGACCTACAAGTATTTGACTCGTCCCATACAGCACAAGGCCTCACGAATACCATGATCAAATACCTCCCTGTAATGAGCTTTCCATGCATCATCTTGGGTTGCATAAAAGGATCTCCATTTTGAAACATTAGATCCAGTAAAACATTGTAGCAGTGCAGCCAAACACACCGTGATCACAAACAAGATGAGTAGTTGTTGCTTCCACAAAATATTGCTTGAAGTTGCCACTGGATTACAAACATTGCCAAACTTGTGAGTTGTGACATTCCACAAAAACATTAGGACAAAAACAATTCTTAAGAATTCAGGATGTGAGAAAAGTTTTATATTGCTAAATGATAACATCTAACAAGATAATTCAAAAGACTGATATTTCAGCCAATGAATTCTATTTAGTTTTGTAAATACATTCTTTATTAGGAGAGATAAAAGTACAATAGGGGACATTATGCCCTTGACGATACTTAATTCTTCTTATCTGGGATTGGATAAAAATAAGATTACCTATAAAGCGTGCAGATTCTCTGGGCACTGATGGCTTAAGAACTAACAAACCCAAGTGTTAGTTGCAGGCTAAATGCAAAAGACACTGAAACGGCACACAATTAGCTGGGATGACCCAACTCAACCTAGTCCAAAGTGCCAAACAATTGGGATATGTAAGAATAGGTGTTTCCCACTCTCAGCTCCAGCTTTTGCACATCACAGACAAATGAGATGAAAGACTGAAGGAAAAAAAAAAAAAAAAAGGCTCTCTCCTCAATAGTTTCATATACAATTTACAAGAAAAAAAATCCCCAAAGACTCGAGCATCCACCTTCTCCTATCTGATCTAGATGGGACCAGCATTACTTTCTAAAATTTGAGAAAAGTGCTAAGAGTTCCTCAACTTCCAGGCCATTTCGGTTCCTTTGAAACTTGAATCCCAACTTAGAGAAAGAACATGAGTTAATGACTTAATGCACATTATGACAACAGAAAAATTATAATTTTCAGATAATCTGTAGAAACAAGGAAAGGAATGAAAGCGCGGTCTTTTTCGGAACCGTGAACATATACAAGAATATGTCATTTCAAGGATTACGGCTTGAACCTTGAAGAAGAATATTGGAATCCCAGCTATTTGCTTGCACCCTTATTTACTTCTAATGACTGCATACCATAATGAGTTTGTTTCCTCCTATAATCTCCTTGGCCATTTCCCAAGTAGAGCCTATTCCTTTTCTACCAAATTTCCCAGCCCCAGACCACCTATTTCTTGTACCTGCATCACCAATTCTCAATTCATTACATGATTTTTTTTTTCCTTAGTCCATCCCCTCCCATAAGAAGTCTCCCATTTCTCTATCTTCTTTCTCTTCAAAATGAGGACAGATAATAGATTGGTAAACTGCTCAATACCGATTGAACCAAAAGTTTATAGGAAGGCCTTTTTCCTCCCACCTATCCTCCTCCCCCCTTTCTCCACTACCGTATCCCAGAGACTCTCTAGGATTTCCTGCTAAAGGCAGCTCAAACTATTTCATTGGACAACTGCTCCACACTTCCAACATGAATGTTAATCCCAGCTATTGAAAACTTCTCCCTATCAATTTTTGACCCAGAAAAAAAAAAAAATTAATCCACACACGCACAAATGAATTAAATTACCCTTAAAAAATTTGTCAATTTCTGATTTCCCTTAGAGGGTAAAAACATTAGTATCACATGTAAATTGAAGATCAGATATTCCACTTCTTCTCTTCCCACACAGACCTTAGCTGTCGTGAAACCCCAAAACTACCTTTCCATGGCTCTGTCCGCGATTCGAAAATCACAAGCATCCCCTAATACACTTCCTCCAAAGTATCACAAACCCCTTCTTCTCCAAAATAAATTCCATAAACTCACAGGCCTTTTCAAGTCAACCATCAAAACAAGACCTGATTTTTTTTTCTTTCTCACATCCTCCAAAATAAAATCCATCAAGCTGATGTTGTTTGGACAAAAGGCACTGTTGTATGTTACCAATCAATTATCTTCATAATGGTGGTATAGTCTTAGAATTTAAATTCCTTGTCATTAAACAAAAAGAAGTAGATAGAAAAGTCCAACACAATGATAAATACAAAAAACACCGCGCCTTACCCAAAACACAATAACTTAATGCTTTGTTTTGAGAGTGGATCATGTAGTTGACCATACTGAACAGCAGATAAGATGCACCAACAAATTGCAGTACTGTAATAACAGTTGCAAATCGAGTCCACCAAAGCCAATTCTTGTACCTCACCTGTTCAATCATAAAATAATTTCTCACTGTAATACAAGCATTGTGGTACAAAATACGGTCAAAAAATAAAATGGAATCACTCATCAACTTGAAAATTCACAAAATGTTTCAAAACTATCTCATTTTACATGCAAGAAGTATAAAAGAGCAGGACATTATGACAAATCAAGCAAATCAACAAATAAACATAAAAGCTTCTGAAGAATACATGATGAGTTCTTGCTATATCCCAACATATTAGATCATGAATTATCAGCCCTAATGCTAAATCAACCACTTAGAAAGAGGGCCCTTTCATGGCTCTTTTGATCATGATACTTCACTAATGTCCATCAAATAGTTTTATCGTGTGTCCATCTTCCATTTTGAAATGTTCTGCTTGTACAATAAAAACCAAATGTGCATTGATTTTTCACTAATTTCACCATTACACTCTGCTTACTAAGGTCTTCAACCTACTGCAAATTTCAATTCTTCCAGAACATATTAATTTCAGCAGTATACCTCCCAAAAAGGTTTTTGATAACATTGCACATAACTATGATCAAAAGAAGGTTAAAAGCGTATCCAAACTGTCTATGGGACTTTTTAAATAGTTCCATCTCTGCTCCATGTTTGCTTCTTCCCCCTGTTGGTGTCTCCCTAACCTAGGCAGCGGCGTGAACTAAATTACCAGTGAGACAACAGGATCATCTTTCATTGCCAAAATGACTAGATTCATTTCCATTCTTCTACAGGAGAAACACACAAAAAATTAAGGGACTCCCGCAAAATGAACTTGCATGCATAGTTGCATACCAAATTTTTGGGAAGACAGTGAACAGCAGCAAATCGTTAGAGAAGTGACTCCAGCATCCGTTTAAAACATTAGTAATTTGGCACTAGACATGGTAATGCTAACTAGTTAATATCTTAGATCAAAGCAAGTGAAAAAGAAAATGTATTGTATTCTGGTATAACATTCTTCCCTACTATCATCATGAATAGTTTATCCTAATCCTCAACTAACTTAATCAATCCCATACTAGCTTGATAAGGAGAAAGCTCTCTGCGAGAAAATAGAAAACTAGTGAAATAGTAAGCATCTTCCTTGTCCTTCCTTGTTCTATATCTCTAGAGTTTTTCATAGACTCACCAAGAGCCTAATCATTTGCATAACATCAAGTAAACAGGTATCGAAAATACAAATAGTTTCATCATTTTCAGCTCCACCCTGAAGATTTAATCACATAAAAACATGCTACATTTCGAAAATACAAGCGAAATGAAACAATGTCATCATCACAGATTATTCATAGAATGACTCACAAGAGTGCATTACCCTGGTTTCGGGTCGAGAAGCATCTTCTAGAACATCAAGGGTATCAGCTGGAGATTCCTCAAGAACGGTCTTGGCAGTGGCTTGTTGGGCTAAACCAGTCTTGACCATGGTGGCAATGCGGAGAGCAGCCAAGAAAGGAACAGCCACAAGCATTACGAGGAGGCCGCGATCACAAGAAGGGAAAGCCAAGACCAGAAAATAGATACCCACAATGAGCACCAGGGAATTGGCAGTGCCCAAAACCATGGCGGACCATCTCATGTTCTTGAGCTTTGAGACCCACATGGCCTCCTCTGCATGTGTCTATGTCTATGCTTTCCCTTCTATTCAATTTACTGCACTGCTACCTAAGCCAACATCGCCATAAATTCAAAGGGAAAGGGTAACTAGAACATAAGATAAACAGAGGGAGATCAGAGAAACCTGGGAGGAAGGACGAGAAACCTGGTTGGCTCTCATTAGTTTTTTTTTTTTTCAGTAATTTTGCACTACAAAATTTTTATCATTGTACCAATGTGGATGGTTCAGTTGGTATGGACATGTTTGTGGTTGAGCCTCAATCTAAGTTTGATCTCCGATGCTAGTAGTTCTGCGTTGGGTCGCCATATTGGTACATCTCATGCGAAAATCCATACTTAAGGGCTATGTAGACATAGGCCTCATCATTTAGCCCTTCGGCCCGTAGGGCCGAAGCCCGACCCAACCCTTGCATTAGGGCGGGCCGGCCCTACCCTTTCTCAAATAGGGTAGGGTAAGGATCATGCAAATGAAGCCGACCCTACCCTATGGCCTGGCCCGATTGAGCCCTTAAGGGCCAAGCCCGGCCCGGCCCTAAAAGCCCTACCCGGCCCAACCCTAAAATTTATATATTATTTTTATTATTTTCTATTACATAATTAATTGTTCTATTAATTGTTATGTAATAGAAAATATTGGGAGATTTAGAGAAATAGTTAATTGAATATAATTACCTTAACTAAATTAATAAATGTTATAAGTTAATTTCTATATATATATGTGTGTGTGTGTGTGTGTCTTGTATTAAATATGATCAACAAAAAACAATAAGTTTTGTATTACCTATATAATCATTTAGCCACATTTTGAGGAAAAAAAAAATATATATGTTAAACAAAATAAGGCCCTTTTTGGCCTATTTTGGCCCTATTTGGCCCTATTCAGAAGGTCGGCCCGACCCGGCCCTTTCGGCCATAGCGGATCGGGCTTTTCGGGCGGGTAAGGGTTAACATATTTAAGCCCCAGCCCGACCCTACCCGGCCCTAAATTTTGTTGACTTTGACTAGACCCGGCCCGGCCAGGCCCGACCCTAAGCCCTAAAATTTAGGGTAGGGCCGGCCCTAGCCCGGCCCATGATGACCCCTATGTAGACATGTATGTGTCCCACGTCAATCCTTCAGAATTGAGATTGTAGGTGTGCCTTGGTGCAAAGGTAATATAATAATCTTTTTTTGAATAAAGGGTAATATGATAATCTTTGTCTCTCAAAACTTTTTTTTTTTGGACGTTTCTCTCAAAACTTTTTGAAAAAAAAAAAGAAGACTATAAAGACATTTTTATTAGAGAAGGAAATATAGTTACAATATATTTAAGGGAGAATTTCACAAATGGTCATTCAACTATGACTCATTCGACACTTTAGTCACTATGTTAATGTCTAAGATTTAGCGGTAGCCAAACCTTGGTCAACGCTGGTTCGAGGGGCGAACCGCTACTTGTGACGTTCTTGTTGCTTCCGCTATCTGTCAAATAAAATACAAAGGCTTCTCTTCTCCGATGCCTAAGTCAGTCAATGTATTTGTGTTGACAGAATAACGTTAGGTAAGTAGTAGATGCGTCATTAATGAGGAGAGAGGAGTGGACCTTTTATAGGTAGGGAAGAGACTGATCTCTTCCTTGTTTTCGATGTGGGACTGATATGCTTCAGTTCCCAGGTTCTGATGCTTCAGCGAGGTGATCTTGGCGCGACGCGTGGCGGCGCGTCAGTGGTGATCTCGGGATGGGCTGGAGCTCAGGTGATAGCCTGCTTGGCTGTGTTTCCGTAGGTCACGCCCTTGATATCCGTTGGTGTCGCTGGCGGCAGTATGAGCGTGGCTCATTGTAGCTAATTATGCTTAGGCAAATGCTCATGTAAGTACAAGTCCCCCAAGTCCCCAGTCAAGGAGGGCAATCTTGGTTAGGGAGTTGCCTAGCGGTTTGAAGCGTTACTTCTGCTAGTCTTGCAAAAGCATAATTAGCGTCAGTGAGTTTTCAACCATGGATTTGTTCTCACCAAACGCTTTATACCCTTTCGGGTGGGCCCCTCAGGGAGTCCCCCATTCCTCGACTAAGATAGACCTCCGTTTCGCCGGTATATTGTTTGTTGAGGGGAGCTGCGGTGAGCCGCTGGTGTTGGGTAGCAAGCCCAATCTTTGATACCCGAGTGGCGGGGGTCAACGTGCCTAATCAAGGCAGTCGAAGACTGTGTTGACGTGTCCCCTTACTTGTCCCGGAGGAACAAAACTTGACTGCAACGCCGCGTGACGGTCCTTGTCATTATGAGGCTTTGCCTCGGGAGCCGCCGCAGGCGGAAGTCTCCCCTCTGAGAGGTAGCGGTAAGATGAAGGTTAGAAGTTCCACTAGCGGTGTTGAGCTTAGCGGCAACTGTCTTGCTTGCAAGATGACAGTGAGAAGTTCCGCTAGCGGTATTGCGCTTAGCGGAGACTGTCTCGCTTGCAAGATGAAGGTGAGAAGTTCCGCTAGCGGTATTGCTGATTACATGCATTTTTATGCATGTAATTGTATCTAAAACACTAGAAATAAGTTAATCCTCAACTTAATTATTATGTAATTAATCCATTTTTATTTATTGTGTAGAGAATAAGCGAAGTTGCGGAGATGAGAGAAAATGACACGAAATTGAAGCAAAATGAAAAGACGATTTAGTTGGTGCCGGTAAACAATGGTCAATGTCAAGAGAGTGCGAGGGTGCAAGGAAAAACTTTGAATTGTTGAACGGAGAAAAAGAAAAAAAAAAAAGAATTATGAAGTGAAGTGGCCGTTTAATTAATCAATCATAATGGTTGATTAATTAAACAAAGTTAGCTAAATGGTAGAAAGTGCTGCACGTGTCACCTCCCATTTTCTCTTTTTAATTAAGCAAAGATTCCCATCAGTTTATTATTCCTTTCTTAGCCACGGACGTTGCACGTGATCCTCTTATCTACTTGAACATTGACGAGCAGCCACCCATTATAAATTCAACACTTCTCTCTCACCCGAGAGGGGAGGAGAACCCTATCAACACCAACAGCAACAGTAGCCGCACGACCACACCACCATAATTCCTTTCTTTTCTTCATTCTATCTCTTCCTCTCGGCAACACACCCAAAACCACCCATCCACACCATTTCTCCTCCTTATCAAGATCCACCATCACCTCACCAAGATCCATTTACCTCCTCACCAAGATTTACCTCACCAAAATTTCATCAAATCCTCATCAATTTCTCAAAGGGATATCAAGGAGCTTCAAAGGATCTCATCTACATCAAGACTTGAGATTGGGTATAGTGGGAAGCTATAAATCAAGGCTTGTCATAATTGCTCCATAGCAATTTGTGACTTGTTCTTGTTACTTTCCACTCCTCTTCACCTTTACCTCTTTAATTGATGAATATTGTTGTTGATTTGTGGATGGGTTGTGAGTAGTCTATTTAGGAAGCTAGGGTTTGAGCCCTAGCATGAATTTAATGTAATAAATATGTTTTGATTTAATGGTTTTCAATTTCGTGTTTGGCATATGTTCTATTCTATAATATTTGGCTTAGATGCATGCTTAGGAGCTTGATTAACTCTTGAATGTGTAGATGAGCATGTCTAGAACAAATTAGGGGACCTAATCATTTCTCTAATTTATGGCTAGGACACTTGTTTAGAACATGGTTAGTTACAATACCAATTTCGATTGCCGTATTGGCTAGCTTGGGAACCTTGATTCTAGGACTCTTCGCCTTTTGGTGCAACTAGAGGCCCTAACAAGGCTCTAGATTGTCCCAATTGAGTTTCTACGACCCTTGATCCGGAGTAGGAATACCCTTTAAGGAATCTAATGACCCATGAGCCTTGAAAAGCCTTGGGTACGGTTCTTGATGCCATTATAAATTGTTTGACCATTGTCGGAATATATTTGTGCATTAAATTTGGCTAGGAGGATACCCTAGTGACCTAATTTCCATTTCTTGATTAGTTTCTATTATCTCAAGTTTTATTAGCTACTTTAATTTTCAATTGTCAATTTATTTTTCAAAATCAAAAATCAAATTTCACAAATCACTTTCATTGTCCATACCATTTGGTTGTGGGTTTCCGCATTCACTTGTGGTTCTCTTGACCAATTTTAGGCTTGGTTGTTCCGAGCCGGGCATGTAAATAGTTTGGTGCTATTTTTCTAGATTTTGTGAATTGTTAGTGACTTAGTAATCGGCATAACCAAGGATTGGAGTTAGCTTTTCAATCCCCGTGGTACGATAATTTCGGGTTCAAATATTTCCCACTTCTTTGATGACCGTGCCCTTATTGCGCGTAAGTTGCATTTAAGCACACAAGTCAAATGGCGCCGTTGCCGGGGATTAAAGTGTAATAGCTTTAATCCCTTGGGTTTTCGGTTGTTAGGTCACTTGCATTATTTTCTTAGTTTTAGTTAATTTTTCTTAGTTTGTTTAGATTAAAAAAAAAAAAAAAAAGTGTGTTTCTTTATTTTACTTTTCTTATTTTGAGTATTTCATACTTGTGTGTTTGTTTGTTGAGACATTGTGATTATTTCTATCGAAGTGACGGGCCTTGTATTACTTTGTAGTACATGTAAGACATGAGCATCGATAGCGATCGTCACTTGCCTTGACTTGTTTGTTAGTTTTTTATTAGGTTTCCTACTTAGTCGTTAATTTCTTGAATTGTTGATTTTCACTATTTCTTTGCTTTGGTTATTTTATTTTCTTGTTTAGTTGTTATCCTACTTTCTCTTCTTAACCCCTCCCATTCATTGTGAAAAGTGAAATTGGATTCTCATTGCCTATTTTGTGAATTTTTGAGTACTCATTACGTGGTCTCATTTTTGTTCCAAGGTGTATGAACAAAGTATCTTCTTCATATCAACCGATCACTCTTAGAAGCGGAAGGGTATTGAGTGAGGACACTAGAGGGAGATCAAGAAGGAGGATTCGAAGGCCATTAGTGACCGAGAGTGCTCCACCTCGAGTTCTTGATCAAGAGAGAGTACCTTTAAGACATTCACAAGGAGAAGTCAACATGGGAGACGCACAAAATCCTCCTCAAGGCAAGACCATGAGGGAGTATACTAGCCCAACTATTGTTGATCACCCTTCTTGCATTGTACTCCCTCCATGTGAGCATCATTTTGAGATCAAGCCCACTACCTTGAGCATTCTCCCCACATTCCATGGCATGCCCTCAAATAATCCATATGATCATATTGCGGAGTTTGAAGAAGTGTGTACCACCGTTCAACTACATGGTCTCAATCCCGATGGCTTGAAGCTTAGATTGTTCCCTTTCACACTCAAAGACCACGCAAGGAAGTGGTTGAGCAAGTTGCCTCCTAGATCCATACGCACTTGGGTTGAGATGCAAGAGACTTTTTTGGGAAAATATTTTCCTCCTTCAAGAACTTCCAATGTTAGAGATGAGCTTGTTGCATTTCGACAACACCCACAAGAAAGTTTCCATGAGTGTTGGGAGCGCTTTAAGGATCTTGAGATGTCATGTCCTCACCATGGGTTAGAGAAGTGGTTTCTTGTGGACAAGTTCTATAGAGGATTGATGGCGGACCAAAGACAAAGGGTTGACACTTTTAGTGGTGGAACTATTGCAAGCAAGCTTCCCGATGCCGCTTGGGACACATATGAAGAGCTTTCTCTCAACTCACTTCAATGGGATGATCTTGATATGAGAAGACGTCAAGTGCATAACAAAGAGAGTACACCTAGCCGAGGTGGTATCTATGAGGTTCAAGGAACATCATCCGGGCCTTCTATGCATGAGTTCAAGAGGCTAGAAAGCAAGATTGACCAATTTCTAAACCAAGTGAACCGGAATCCTACTCAAGCCCAAGTCAAGATGGCAACTTCTACATCATGTTTGCTTTGTGAGAGTCTAGCACATTCCACTCAAGAGTGTCACTTATCATCCAAGTTTCCCGACTTTATTGAAGAACAAGTGAACCAAGTGGGTAATTTTGTGCCAAGGAACCAAAGAAATGATCCTTACTCTAATACTTATAACCCCGGTTGGAGGAATCATCCCAATTTCTCTTGGAGAGACCAAGGAGGTTCATCTAGTGCATTTCAAGGTGGAAAGCAAAGCTTTAGAGGTGGCCAAGGTCAAGACTCATCAAATGTTGCTCATTATGACAATGCACACCAAGGAAGCACTCATTTTTCACAACATGGTCAACATGGACAGCAAGCATATGGCCCTAATCATCAAGGTCAATCAACCTCAAGTCATGGATTTCATGGTCAAAACACCCCTCCCGGGTTTACACAAGGTGTTGGCTATAGTGGTAGCAAGTTTCAAGGCAATCCTAGCTCATTTCAAGGCTCCCACCAAGGCGAGAACTACAATTCCCCTCCTATTCTCCAAGGCATCCCTATTCAAGCTCCAAATGAACCAAAGAAGCCTAATTTTGAAGATTTGATGGGAGAGTTTCTCAAGGTTCAAACTTCTACTAATGCGGATACCAAGCAAAGCATCTCTTCACTAGTTCAAGGGTATCAAACTCTACAACAAGGCATGGCTAGACTAGAGGTACAAGTGGGCCAAATGGCCACCAACATGAGTGAGAGACCAAAAGGAGCCTTACCTTCACAACCGGAGCCAAACCCAAGAGGAAAACTTCATGAATGCAATGCCATCACCACTCTACGTTCGGGAAAGGTATATGATAATCATGTTTACATGCCTACATCTTCTAGTTTCCATACAAATCCTTTATTTGATGACGATGTTGATTTGCATTCATATGGGGCCAAGAGGGAAGAAAATGTACCTCTTGGCCATGTTGTTGATGATCAATTGCATATACATCATGATTCTTTTTATCATAAGGAGGATGGGACCGGAAGGGAAGAAAATGTACCTTCCGGTAAATATGGAGTGGGTGATGTGACTTTGAATGCCAAAGGAAGAAATAAGGGGGTGGATAAGGTAGCCGGAGGGGAAGAAAATGTACCCTCCGGAGAAGCTATTCTTGGAAAAGGTTATGGTTTCTTGTCCTTTGAGAACAATGCAAGCAAATATGGGTTGATTGATAGTGGCAAGGAAAGAGCTTTGTTGAGAAAGAAGACTTCTAGGGATGAGGATGTCTCGGACCCTAAATTAGATGGTGAGGCCATGAAGGCTAGGGACCCATCTAAGGCCGATGACACCTCTAGGAAGGTTCTTGATGACATTAGACCCACCACTCATGAGTTTGAGCCATATACTTCTAGAGACAAAGAAGGGAGGAATAAGGAGGATCTACATATACATGGTAGCTCTAGGGATAGGAGTGGTTCGGTCTACTCATCACTAGGCGAGGCCTTGAGGACTAAGAACCCTAGTGGGACTGTGACTACCCTTAGGGGCACTACCGGAAGTCTCACATTTGATCCACCTCTTGATTTGAATGCACCGGAGCCACCACTTCCTTATCCTAATGCCGCAAGAAGAGATAATTCAAAGAGGGGTAAGAAGAAGAGTGGCTTGATGAGGGAGATACAAGAAATATTTAAGAAAGTGGATGTCAATATCCCATTGATGGACCTCATTCATCAAGTGCCGGTGTATGCTCAATTTCTCAAGAGCTTGTGCATGAATAAAAAGAAATTCAAAGCCGATGAGACATTTGAGTTGAAGGAGGAAGTGAGTGCAATTATCCAACGAAGGCTACCACCAAAAATGCAAGATCCGGGGAGCTTTACAATAGGGTGTACTATTGGGGAAAAAGTGTTTGAAGGAGCTCTCATGGACTTAGGGGCGAGTGTCAATTTGATGCCCTTAGCTATATACCGGAAGCTACAAATTGGAGAGTTGAAGCCCACATCAATTAGATTGCAATTAGCGGATCGTAGCACAAGGCGTCCGGTGGGAGTTGTAGAGGATGTGCTAGTGAGAGTAAATAAGTTTATTCTACCGGCCGACTTTGTAGTGTTGGATATGGGTGAAGACCCCTACCTTGATAATGAGTTACCTATCATTCTAGGCCGACCATTTATGGCAACGGCGGGTGTGAAGATTAATGTGTTGAAGGGTACTATTCGACTCAAGGTGTTGGGTGACAAAGTGAAGATCAAAGTATGCAATCCATTCTATCCGCCGGACATTATAAAGGAGGTATTCTCTATTGATTTGGTGAAGGGTAATGAAGCCAAGAGTGAGCGGATCTTTGGACCCTTGAATCCTTCCAAGCCTACAATCCGTGCACAAGATCATTTTTCACCTATTTGGGGCTATGACAATGAGCCACCATTGAAGCATGATGATGCCATTCGTACTCCTACTTTGGAGCCTACTATCGAGCTTGAAAAGCAAACAACTCCTACTCTTGAGACTTATGAGCAACACAAGAAGAAAAGTCCACCATTGAGTGAGGCACAAAAGGAGTCCATCAAGAAGTTAAGGGAGGTTTGTGGAGTTGTCAAGAAGAAGGAAGGATCTAAGAGGTATGATTGGCCTCCACCTCCAAGCTACAAGCTCGCTTCTTCAATTGCTAGATGTTTTGGAAATGATAGTGAGGCTAGCACAATTGTTGTGGGTGGTAAGAAGACATCCTTTGAGCCACCTTGAGTAAGAAAAGTGAAGAAGACCGGCTTGGGGTCTTTAAAAACAAGCGCTTCTAGGGAGGCAACCCTAGGTGGTTTTGGAATTTCCTGGTTTATTTTGCATCAATAAGGCTATTTAGCCATCTTTTTGGGAGGAAGGGAGGTGGCCGGAGTTGGAAATGTGAAGGAGAGTGAATGTGATAGAGAGCAGTTTCTGTCCAGAAATTGCAGTTCATTTTGGGTGACTAAATTTTCAGATTTACATGTTATTTTGAGCTGAATTTTTCTGTAGACATTCCACTATGTGTCTACTGTCTTGTGCCAAAATTTCAGCCTTGTTGAGTCACTGGAACTCAAGTTACTTAATAGTCAATGCAAGGAGGTCAGAACAGAGACAGCTACTGTAGAGTGACTTTGGGAAGCTACACCTTCTATATCCCAAGCAATTTGGAGTTAAAAATTTTCAGAGATGTGTCTTCACATGTCCTCTATATACAGGAGAAACAGTTTTTGATTTGAACCTTCCTAGCTTCAGATATTGTGTTCCAAGTGACAGAGGTCAGAAACTGGGCACGGCAGAAACTGCAGAATACAACAGTGAGTTTGGAGGCCAACGATTTTTGACTCAGAAATTATATTTCAGTGAAATTTTATCATCAGGTAGCTTTATGAGTCTAGTTTTATATCCCGTTGGCCTCACCCTCTTTGCACCTCTGGAGCTCTACTTATTGCAGTTTTGGTGACTGAGGGTCAGCAGCAGACTTCATTACCAGCTGGCAACTTTGACCAGCTATAGATTTCTTCTCAGTTGGAGCTAGGTGGCTAACTTTATATGGATAGAAAGCTCTTTGAGTATACTTTCCATTTTAAGTGGCCTCACCTACTTATCACTTTCTGAGTATGAGATATGGGCATTTGAAGACAGAAAGGTCATTGCTGAAAGTTATCTGCACTCACTAGTTTTGTTCACTTGGGTTGGTTGGACTTCTTGCACTTCAATTCTTCAATGGAGGCCATTATAGGGCTGTTGTGAGGTGTGTTGGAGGTGGCCAAGCCTATGATTTTAATGGAGGATCTTTGTCCTTATCCTTTGGTGGCCTATTTGTGACGCATTGCTCTTTGGACACTACACATTTCTCAATGGAGTTGATCTTTTCATGAGCACCTAGAGCTATTATGGTGCATACATAAAGGAAGTCAAGGCCTTGTGCCTTGAGGTTGGTGCCTCATATTTGTCTTCTCCGAATGTCGTGAGCAATGGAGGTGTCTACAAAGGGGGTTTTCTGTAACTTTTCTCCGCATTTAGATTTTCATTTTCATAGTTAATTTTTGTGTCTTCGCCCGAACTTCACTCTCATGCCTAAATTCAACACGGATTTTAGCTTTCGAGCTCACTTTACAACATTGAGGACAATGTTGGCTTTAAGTGTGGGGGTGAGGGCTCGGGCGCCTATGAAAAAAAAAAAAAATAATAATTTGATTAGCTTTATGTAATTATATTTTAGTGGTTAATGCTTTTTCCAACCCCAATGACGAGCCATGAACTTAACTTGTTATGATTGTGGATAGATTGAGCATGATCTAGGATTTTGAATTTGTCTTGTGATTGAGTATATTTGTGATCTATGCTTGATTATATGTGTGCACATAGCCTATGTTAGGTTGGTTCATCATAATTAGAGAAGCATATAGATTATTCGATTAACTTGCATGCCTTATTTGTGAGCTTTTGAGCCTAATATCTATAGTGTATGCATTGTTCATTCACTTATTCTTTCATGTGTGTAAAATTTCATGACATTGCGTATCTAGAACTTGCTTGAGACCTCTTGAGGCTACTTTTAGCTTGTGACATGATAGAAAGGATGGAGGCATTAGGACTATATACCACCATGGCCAAAGAAGCATGTGCCCAAAGATATTTACCACTAGATTGCCACTTTGAGCCTATTTATATATTTAGCCTTTTTGTTCATTACCACCACAAATCCCTACCTAGCCTAAACATTTTTATCCTACCCTTCCATGGTAGTTGGTGAAGCGATTCGAGAGAATGACTTTATGTTTGAGTGCTTCAAAAGAAAGAAAAAGTCAAAAGTGTGAGGTTACAAAAGAATAAGTGTGGGGGTGAGTGATTTTGTATAGAAAAGAAGTTTCGAAAAAAAAAAAAAAAAAAAAAAAAAAAAAGAAGAAGAAGAAGAAGAAAAAGTTGTGAAAAAAAAAACAAAAAAAAAAATTCAAGGAAAAGGAAAAAAAGAAAAAAAAGTATTACATAGTTTACTTAGCGGGTTGTACATCGGGATTAGAGTGAGTGACTTAGCATTCGAAAGCAAAAGTCATATATCTCTACAAGAGAGAGTTGCTTCACCGATTTCCATGGACTTTGTCTTTTCCTATCCTTCATTTCTATTAGCCACTTGACTTTAGCCCCATTACAACCAAATAAAAGACCTCTTAATCTTGAATGTTGTGAGCTACCTAGCGGAGATGAGATCGAAGAGCAAGCATATGGCGGCGCGTGTTGTGAAATTGCTTTTGAGTGAAACACATATAACCCCTAAACACTTGAGCGGTAATATTTAGTGAACCTATGTGAGTTTAGTGGGTTATGTCGGGTCTTCTATATGCCTATTTGATTGTGGTGGATTGATTTGACACATGGTCAACACATGCATATACTTGAGCATTTCTTACATGTGCATCTTAATTGCCTTACAAATTTATAATTTCTATGTCATGCTTTGTCGACTTCATGATCATGTACATAATTAGTTCTCTGAGGGTTATGGTTGGAAAGGCTAATACTACACTTTCTTTATGTTTGTAAGTTAGTAGATTTTCGGATTAGATTTCATTTTAGTTTGCTTGAGGACAAGCAAAGTTCAAGTGTGGGGGTGTGATTACATGCATTTTTATGCATGTAATTGTATCTAAAACACTAGAAATAAGTTAATCCTCAACTTAATTATTATGTAATTAATCCATTTTTATTTATTGTGTAGAGAATAAGCGAAGTTGCGGAGATGAGAGAAAATGACACGAAATTGAAGCAAAATGAAAAGACGATTTAGTTGGTGCCGGTAAACAATGGTCAATGTCAAGAGAGTGCGAGGGTGCAAGGAAAAACTTTGAATTGTTGAACGGAGAAAAAGAAAAAAAAAAAAGAATTATGAAGTGAAGTGGCCGTTTAATTAATCAATCATAATGGTTGATTAATTAAACAAAGTTAGCTAAATGGTAGAAAGTGCTGCACGTGTCACCTCCCATTTTCTCTTTTTAATTAAGCAAAGATTCCCATCAGTTTATTATTCCTTTCTTAGCCACGGACGTTGCACGTGATCCTCTTATCTACTTGAACATTGACGAGCAGCCACCCATTATAAATTCAACACTTCTCTCTCACCCGAGAGGGGAGGAGAACCCTATCAACACCAACAGCAACAGTAGCCGCACGACCACACCACCATAATTCCTTTCTTTTCTTCATTCTATCTCTTCCTCTCGGCAACACACCCAAAACCACCCATCCACACCATTTCTCCTCCTTATCAAGATCCACCATCACCTCACCAAGATCCATTTACCTCCTCACCAAGATTTACCTCACCAAAATTTCATCAAATCCTCATCAATTTCTCAAAGGGATATCAAGGAGCTTCAAAGGATCTCATCTACATCAAGACTTGAGATTGGGTATAGTGGGAAGCTATAAATCAAGGCTTGTCATAATTGCTCCATAGCAATTTGTGACTTGTTCTTGTTACTTTCCACTCCTCTTCACCTTTACCTCTTTAATTGATGAATATTGTTGTTGATTTGTGGATGGGTTGTGAGTAGTCTATTTAGGAAGCTAGGGTTTGAGCCCTAGCATGAATTTAATGTAATAAATATGTTTTGATTTAATGGTTTTCAATTTCGTGTTTGGCATATGTTCTATTCTATAATATTTGGCTTAGATGCATGCTTAGGAGCTTGATTAACTCTTGAATGTGTAGATGAGCATGTCTAGAACAAATTAGGGGACCTAATCATTTCTCTAATTTATGGCTAGGACACTTGTTTAGAACATGGTTAGTTACAATACCAATTTCGATTGCCGTATTGGCTAGCTTGGGAACCTTGATTCTAGGACTCTTCGCCTTTTGGTGCAACTAGAGGCCCTAACAAGGCTCTAGATTGTCCCAATTGAGTTTCTACGACCCTTGATCCGGAGTAGGAATACCCTTTAAGGAATCTAATGACCCATGAGCCTTGAAAAGCCTTGGGTACGGTTCTTGATGCCATTATAAATTGTTTGACCATTGTCGGAATATATTTGTGCATTAAATTTGGCTAGGAGGATACCCTAGTGACCTAATTTCCATTTCTTGATTAGTTTCTATTATCTCAAGTTTTATTAGCTACTTTAATTTTCAATTGTCAATTTATTTTTCAAAATCAAAAATCAAATTTCACAAATCACTTTCATTGTCCATACCATTTGGTTGTGGGTTTCCGCATTCACTTGTGGTTCTCTTGACCAATTTTAGGCTTGGTTGTTCCGAGCCGGGCATGTAAATAGTTTGGTGCTATTTTTCTAGATTTTGTGAATTGTTAGTGACTTAGTAATCGGCATAACCAAGGATTGGAGTTAGCTTTTCAATCCCCGTGGTACGATAATTTCGGGTTCAAATATTTCCCACTTCTTTGATGACCGTGCCCTTATTGCGCGTAAGTTGCATTTAAGCACACAAGTCAATTGCGCTTAGCGGAGACTGTCTCGTTTGCAAGATGACGGTGAGAAGTTCCACTAGCGGTTTTGCGCTTAGCGGAGACTGTCTCACTTGCAAGAAGACGGTGAGAGGTTTCACTAGCTATATTACGCTTAGCGGAGACTGTCTCGCTTGCAAGATGAAGGTGAGAAGTTTCGCTAGCGGTGTTGCGCTTAGCGGAGACTTTCTCCCTTGTCGATTGATATGGCTGCCTCTGACGGTTGAATTGGATAGACGTTTCGTCTGACAGCGCCCGACGCGTGTCGACTACCTATTGAGTTGGCGTGTGGGTGTACGTCTTCTCAGCACGCCCGTCGCTTCGCCATTAATGCGAGTAAATATCTTTTTTGTAACCGAGGTGACGCCTCGGTTAATTCGGATAGTGGGTGCGATTGTGGGACACGTGTACAGTTCCCGTGCGATGTCATTTTTTAGCGAACGGCCTGGATTTGCTTGATGTTGACATAAAAGAGGGGGTTCCTGGCAATAAACTGAGTGGAGCGGCTTTCAACAAGGCAATGGACAACTCCGGTCTTAACGATTATTTAGAGGGGATGTTCGCAGCGGCCCTGAAGGCGAAGAAGACCACCGTCGACCCCAAGACAAAGGAGGTCCGCACCTCCGAACAAGAAGTTGTCTTGGAGATGCCTCAACACTCTCATCTTCCTGTCGAGGGGGAGACAACCGTTTGTCCGATCGTCGCTCGAGCGGAGCACCCGGTGGTAGAGGTTCGGTGACAAGAGAAGGCCGCGGAGAGGCCTGCCGAAGCGTGCCACATGGTGCAAAGGGAAAAGGCCGCGCCGCGAAAAGATACTGGCGGTGGTGAGGCCGTTATCATATCTGGCCTGGAGCAGCACACTTTGGTGGAACCAGCCACCGCTGATGCCGTCCCGATTGCCACTCTTCAGAGGAAGAGGCGGAAAAATGATGGCGAGGATGAAGATGATGCGGTGCACAATATGCCGCTCTCCCTGCGCCAGCAGCAAAAGAGGGCACGGAAGGATGAGAAGGCTGTTGTTGCCGACGCCGGCAGGGAGGTGCCATCTGACGATCTTGACTCCTTCGCCTCATACGCCGAATTCCTTACCAACAGCGAGCGAGAACTGCTCTTTAGCATCTGCGAGCGGTTGGGGTTCGGCGGCATGGATGGCACCATGCAGGACACTCCGCTGCAGCTGTCACCGTTCAGCTCGGCCTTCGGCCATCTTGCCGTAGGGCTTAACGAGTTGTTCCTGGTCGTCCCCATGGAGGTAGAGCTGAGTGCCGAGGTTGATAACCTGAGGCAGGCGTTGGTCGGGATGAAGAAGCGGCTCCAGGAGTGTGAGTGGCATCTCTCCAAGGCGGAGTTGGACTTAGTGGATACAAGGGAAAAGCTGGATGTTACTGTTGGTCGGGACGTGCAGCATAATGCCAAAGTGGCGAAGCTGTGAGAAGAGATGGCCCGCGTCCAGGAACAATTGTCAGCCAAGGCGAATAGGCTGGATAGTGTTCAGCGGGAGGCCGTCGCTCGTTCTGAAGAGGTCAAACGCCTTCAACGGCGAGCTGAGGGCTGGGAGGCGGAGAATGAAAAGTTGGCTGTCGCTGCTGTTGAGGCCTTCATGCAGTCTAAGGAGTACAAGGAGGAGTTGACGAAGGCCGGCATAGCTGGCGCTACCGCTAACTTCCAAAAACTAGATGCCAAGGGGGTGATCAACTGGGAGAAGGCTGCCCAGATGCAAGCAGAGTAGAATCAGCCGCGGACCGCTGAAGGTGGTCCTGACTCGTCATAGCCTGAAGGCGTGCGGTCTGGAAGTGATGAGTCCACCCAGCGGGTCGGCGAAGGATCTCAGCAATCGCCAGTGCCGACGGCCTCCGACACCTCTCATGTTCGACTCATGGCGACCAATACCCGTGATGAGGGTACGATGATCACTCTGAGCCCTACCGCTCTTGGTTCAGATCAGACGAGCCGCTTAGTGGTACAATAGACACAGGTGGATGGTGATCGCGCTGCAGCCCCCGAAGGAGAGTCTCAGGAGACTTAGGTTCTGTATCGCCTGCTGAGGTAATTTATGACTTGTAATGGACTTTCAACGAAGTAATGTCATTTTCATGTTTGAATTTTTTCTAAGTGTGGGGTTGCCGCTGGCACAATACTTGTCTTGTTTGAATACTTGTTATACCGCTAGAGCTTTGACTATTGCTTTTGTTTATAAATGAAACATGAAGGGAATTAAAATTGTTCCAAGTGCACGATGTAGCGGATGTGGTCCGCTGATTGTTGTTGGCGTTGCCAGTTAATCTTTTAGTCTTATGGAGAACATTGGTTTGAATAATTCCTCGTTTCATTGATAGCTGAGAGATCAACGGTTTACAAAAGAGGGAGAGTACTCGTGGGGTAGCTTCCCTTAGCTAAATATTGTACAAAAATTTAGGTAAGTCAAGATGCTCTGGGGTCAGCTGTATAACTATCTGTTGTAATACCGGAGGTGTTCGGTATTCCAAGGGTGGGTCGTTGTGACGCCATCCTTGTCCTTTAAGTAGAAAGTGCCAAGGCTGGAGACTTCTACAATTTGGTATGTTCCTTCCCAAGTGGGACGGAGCGCCGTTGGAGGTGGAATGACTTCCTTCATTACCCAGTCCCCGAGTTGGAGGTTCTGGGCTTTGACTCTGGCGTTGTAGAAACATGATACCCGCTGCTTGTTTTGCAGATTGTGTAAGTGGGCCCTGTTGCGTTTTTCCTCAAGGAGATCCTTTGTCGAGGTTGATACCTTCAGCGTTGGTCTCGGAGCAGTAGCCTTCAACCCTAGTGGTAGGTTGGGTGACCTCGACTGGTAGGACGGCCTCGGTTCCGAACATCATGCAAATTGGTGTTTCACCGTTAGCGGATGTTAGGGTTGTTCTGATGGCCCACAGAACCTTCGGGAGCTTCTCCGCCCATAAACCCTTGGCGTCATCGAGTTTCTTTTTTATCAGTTTCTTGATTATCTTGTTTGCCGCTTCAACTTGTCCGTTGGTTTGGGGGTGGGCCACAGATGCAAAGCTTATCTTGGTGCCTAGATTGGCGATGAAAGATATGATATCTTCGTTGTTGAACTGTGCTCCGTTGTCTGTGATGATGGTATGGGGAACGCTGTACCGGCAATAGATGTTCTTCCAGAGGAAGTGGGTAACCTTGGCGGTGGTGATTGCAGTCAGCGGTTCCGCTTCTATCCATTTGTTGTTGTAATCGATGGCGACGATGATGTACTTGAATTGGCCTCTAGTGGTTGGTAGCTTCCCAACTTGGTCGAGGCCCCAAGTGGAGTGAATCCATGGGCCGATGATTATCGAGAGAATAAGGCGCGGTTAACGTTAACCGCTGGGTTAACGTTAGTCGCGGGGTTGGTGGATTGGGGGTTGACGAACTGGTCCGCTTGCTCTTCGGCGACTCCCCCGCTACCGTTAGTCATGGTGATTGTTATGATGGGATGACCTTTTGCTCAAGGATTCCCACAGACGGCGCCAATGTTAATGTCTAAGATTCAGTGGTAGCCAAACATTGGTCAACGCTGGTTCGAGGGGCGAACCACTACTTATGACGTTATTGTTGCTTCCGCTATCTGTCAAATAAAATACAAAGGGCGTCAGAGGGAGACCACGGTTGGCGGTCTTCTCTTCTCCGATGCCTAAGTCAGTCAATGTATTTGTGTTGGACAAAATAACATTAGGTAAGTAGTAGATGCGTCATTAATGAGGAGAGAGGAGTGAACCTTTTATATGTGGGGAAGAGACTGATCTCTTCCTTGTTTTCGATGTGGGACTGATATGCTTCAGTTCCCAGGTTCTGATGCTTCAGCGAGGTGATCTTGGAGCGGCGCGTGGTGGTGTGTCAGCGGTGATCTCGGGATGGGATGGAGCTCAGGTGATAGCCTGCTTGGCTGTGTTTCCGTAGGTCACGCCCTTGATATCCGTTGGTGTCACTGGCGGCAGTATGAGCATGGCTCATTGTAGCTAATTATGCTTAGGCAAATGCTCATGTAAGTACATACTCAATTTTCAAATATATCAATTTGGTCACTCAAGTATTACTTTGTCAATCACTTTAGTCACCAAATGGGCATTTTGTCTCACTTTAGTCATTTCTCTCAATCATTCTAATTCAGACGTCTCAATTTTTCATGATTGATTGAACAAAAATATCCTTTATATTGTGGAAAATAAAGTTTTTTTAATGAAAAAATTAACATAGTGACTAAAGTGAATAAGAAAGTTAAAGTTGAGTGACCAAAGTGATGTATTTAAAAAGTGAGTGACCAAAGTGTCGTACATGTAAAAGTTGAATGACCATTTGTGATATTCTCTTTATATTTAATAGCTTTTAATTTGGGTTAAATACTGCTTACTCCCTATACTTATAGGGTTTCATCGTTTCAGTCCCTGACCTTTGAATTTCACCTAAAAAGTCCATGAACTCCAAATTTCCTCCTAATTGGTCCCTACCGTCAAACATCCGTTAAAAACTCCGTTATCTTCCCCTAAAAAGTCTATTATACCCTCATTTACTTCAAAAAAAACATATATTTCTCTTCCTCTCTTTTTTTATTTTTTTTTCTTTTTACCTCTTTTTCTTCCGGCTCTTTTGCTTCCTTCTGTTCATCTCCTCATCAAGATGGTTCCAATCCACAGACCTTCAAGAGGTGAAATGAAAAAAAAGAAATAAAACAGAGAAAAAATAAATTAAAAAAAAAAAAAAAGTAAGTGAGGGCATAATAGACATTTTCGGCAACTTTAACAGAAAATTTTGACGGCAGGGACCAATTGGGAGAAAATTGAGAGTTCATGGACTTTTTAGGTGAAATTCGAATGTCAGGGACTGAAATGATGAAACTCTATAAGTATAGGGAGTAAACAATATTTAATCCTTTTAATTTTGTTACAAACCCGAGACAGACATGTGTTCTTGATAATTTTCTACCAAGCTACACTACTAGTAATTCTAAACTACAAAATCCTTGTGATTGTTTATATTGTTCTATGGTAATAAGTGGAGAGAAAATAAAAATCATTTTGATAGACCCTAATCCTTGTGATTGTTTATATTGTTCTGCATTACAAAATCCTTATGACTATACGTATTTGATTTAATGATAACTGATGGAGATAAAGTGAAAACCATGTTATTAATTGTAAACCCTAGTCAGAATCTTCTTCATATGTTCTTGGTAATATTTTACAATCTTAAATGGAAAAATCGTCCAAACAATACCTGAACTTTTTCAAACTATTAATTTTCGCACCTAAGTTTTGGGAAAAATCAAAATGGTACCTGAAGATTTAAGCCCGACCCAATATTCATACTTATGAACAATACAAACGTTAACCCCATTAACTTTTGAAGGGTAAAACTGGTACTTCATGTATTACAGTACAGTAAATCAATTTTGACTTATTTTTCTTTTCATCAAAACTCAAAATAGTGAAAATACAATGACTCTCTCTATTCTGTCTTCTCTGTGCCCTCTTTCTAGTCTTCATTCAGCATTCATCAACAACCCCTCCCAAGTTCTAAGCCTTGCCATCGCCAGTCACTATCAACCACCCCAACCCGTCTTCTTGCATCAATTTTATCAATTGGGTATCAACAAATTGGACTCTTTCTCTCTCAAATTGAATTCTGAGATTGCAACTTGAGATTTGTTGTTTTGCATTCCACATTTTAAGGTTCCTCTCTCAATGGTATGATATTTGAACCTTCAAATAATACTTCATGTTCAATCTAGGATTGAATTCAGTTGATGGGTTGAACTTGGGGTCAAGATTCAGTTAATGGGTTCGATTTGGGGCTAGGTGTTCCATTATATATGGGGTATAAAACTGAAAATTAGTATCATTTACAGTGCTGTTCAAAAATTCGATCTAAGGAATTGGTAAGTAATTGCTTTAATAGAGGAACACCAGTAAACCAAAGACCATTCCAGGCATTGTATTGGAGCGGGTGATGGATTGAGTTGGTGATATGCTAAAAGTAGCACACAATTTAACCCTGCAAAATGTAGTTGTCAGCATAAAATAAGTAGGGATCGTTTAAGCCGGGGATTAATAAAAAATATAATTGCATAAACAAATATAGAATTAATAAAAAGTATGAATTATTATTTACAAAAATAAACAAAATTACATGAGATTGAAATTATGGGGTTTTAGGATTATAAAATCTAAAATTAAAATAAATAAAATAAAGAGATTGTAAAAACACATATACAGGGGTCGAACGGAAAGAACAAAGATCAAAACCACATCCATATGAATGAATTCCAATCACAAATCTTATAGTTGATCTTCTATGTCATGAGAAAGAAGTTGACCACGTGAAACATTAATAAGCAAACGATTTCCCATTTTTTACTTTCCTTGAATATTTAATCTAAGTGAAAGCACCTAAATTAAACCTATTGAACATGCAATCATAGTCTAGAAAGCTAGCTACTCAAGAACACATTCAATGCATGAAGAACAAAGAAAGGATGTCAACCAAAGTGCACAACCTAGTATGAAAAAGTTCATCTATTTGCAATTCTCCTTAATTGATTTCGACTTTTGTCCAAAGCCTCTACTTATAATTTAGGTTCACAAAACTATTAGGTGAATTGTTTACCTAAATCTAGCTCTAATTACATGAATATATCCTAAGCGTGCACTCAAAGAAAATAGACATATAAAAGTTTTCTGTCAAACAAAATCAATTAAGCAATCTCAAATAAGCAACCTAGAAATCAACATATAGAAATTGCAACTTTTATTCAAACATAGAGACGGGCTTTAAACTTTTCCCTTAATGTCTATGTTAACTAATTACATAGTTCACAAAATCAAACCAAGCAAACTTAAAGAAGTTCATGAGGAAAAAGGTAAAATTTCACCGTGAAGGGATGAGATGAACACTTGAGACGTTGAACTTTGAAGATCTTGAAAGCAAGTCTCCTCAAGGCTACGGCACAAGGTGGATGATGGCTAGGGAAGATGATTCTCACGGCTCCTTCTCCTCCTCCTCCTTGGCTTGAATACGCAGAACTAAGAACTGGAGAATGGAGAGAGTTTTTTTGATGTTGAAAAGAATGAAAGAATGAATGAATGAGGCTTGCAGGGTGCATCTATTTATAGGAGACATCTAGGGCTTCTGGATCCTTCTTTTAATTTCTAGGAATTATCTGATTGATCCACACAACATTAGCCAATCAGATAATTCCACGTCATCCTTCCTGTGTCATCCAACCAATGAGAAGCATCCAAATTAACAACTTCATTTAAGGGAGATTATTTTTACCGAATTTAAATGAATAATTTCTGATTTATCTCTTCAATTTCGGCCAAGAATGAATGTGGACTTCAAGGAATGTATCTGGACCTGTTTTCAACCTTTCTGCTTGTTGCAATCCCTTAAAATTCTCCAGGAATGTATCTGGACATATTTTAAGTCCCAAAACGTCACTTTCTATACCCCCTTATATATCTAAGAGCAAAAACAATTATTTCACTTAAAATGCACTCCTTTTACATCCAAGAAACCCTAGTATACTTAGGTCTCTTTATTTGCCGCAATATTCCAAGTTTCTAGAATATTCTTGAGCTTTCTTGAGTAATCTTGAAGTCGCATAGTCTCTTAGTGCCTTCAGGTTTCCTAGCCCCATCAGGACTCCTCATGCCTTCAGGACTCCTAGTCAAATAAGGATTCTTTATGAAACATTCTTGATCTTCCGGAATCTTCTTCTATAGTTCAACTGGGACTCCTTGTGTCATTAGGATTCCTTTTCTTGGCAGGAGTAAGTTTCCTAGTCCAACTAGGACTTTGCATTCTTCGCCATTTTTCTTCATTTCTCCAATCATGTTTCCTGGTTGACCCAGGATTCCTACTTTGACTGGGTTTCCTAGTCGGACCAGGATTTCCTGGTCGGATCAGGATTTCCTGGCTTGACCAGGAAAACTTCATTTCTTCATTTCTTCATTTTAGCTCATTTATGCAGCCCTCATGCCTTGCCTATATCATTTCCAACGTTTCCTTGCTTCTCATGTGCCTTTAAGCTCATTTCTTCATCATTTGCTCCAAGGTACCTAAAAATAGAAACTTTATTAAAATTGATTTATTTAAGGAAATAACTAATTAAAATATGAGAAAATAACTATTAAAACATCGCATTAAAATGCTCATATCAGTTGGAGATATAGTCTCAACTGCGGTCCATAAACTGAACACTAAAAAATGGAAAAGAGAGATATGGGAGATGGGTATATAAAGTAAGAGATGCGGGTGATGGGTTTTCCAAGAAAGAGTGGCCACGGAAGATAACTAAGGTATAGATAGTCGGTCGCTCACTTGGTTTGGCTTTTTGGTGAAGCTGCCTTTTGGGGTTCTGGGAAGGTCGTGGAGGGGTATAATGGTCCGACTAGGTGGAGAAGAGGGTTGTTGGATTTCACAGTCAGCTTTATGTACTTTACTTGTAGAAACTGGGTCCTTGAAACCAAACTGAGGCGGGCGGAGTTGACCACCAATTTGGTCATCGTGGAAGGCTACAGTGGCGGTAGAGGAATACTTGAATTACCGCTTTTACCCCTTAAAAGTTAACAGAGTTAACGTTTTTACTGTTCCTAGATATGAATATTGGGTCGGGCTTAAATCTTCAGGTACCATTTTGATATTTCTGAAAATTTAGGTATGAAAGTTAATAGTTTGGAAAAGTTCAAGTACTGTTTGGATGATTTTCCCAACTTAAATACCAACAATATTTCATTACAAATTTTTTATGTTTTATACATGTACATTGTTTCATTTTTTGAGAAATTGTGGAAAGACAATAAAAAATCACTATGATTATGTGTATTACAGTGATGATCACATGGTCATCGTCGAATATAATTTTAATCCTTGAGATTAAAACACTCAAACTTTATTATTTTAATCTCAACCGTTGTTATTAACTCTAACAGTAAGTGACAAAAAGAACATAGATGAAAAAAAAAAAAAAAAAAAAAGGCTCTCCCTCTCGCCCTAGCAAACCCTAGGCCGGTGACAGCTTCCATTCTGGTTCCAGATCCTCATGCAGGCTTTTAAGATTATAGCGTGGAATTGTCGAGGCCTGAATAACACAGAGACTAAGGATGCGCTCGTTAGCATTGTTCGTCAACAAAACCCTAGCCTTGTTTTTCTTTCAGAAACCCTAGCTTCACCGGATCTATTGACCTCTGTTCGACAATGGATGGGTTTCGATGGTGTTGTCTGTACACCAAAAGAAGATAACTGTCATGGTTTGGCGCTCTTCTGGCGTAATGAGGTTCCTGTCCGGCTCAGACACTACTCTGCTAATAATATTGATGCGGAGGTTGGGGTTGTAAGATCAGCTAGAGTTTTTTGATTCAATGGAATCTACGGTGTTGCCACAACAACCAACTGCATTACTACGTGGAATCTACTGCGTACTCTGGCGGCACAGCGTCGTCTGCCATGGCTTGTTGCCGGCGACTTCAATGAGATCCTTAGCCAGGCTAACAAGTCTGGGGGTCATCCGCGTTGTATAGCACAGATGGCTCGTTTTCGTCAAGCTCTTGTGGATTGCGAGTTACTGGATATGGGTTTTGTAGGCCCCCGATTCACGTGGTCTAATCGCTTTACAAAGGAGCGTCTTGATAGAGCCTGCCAGACGATGCAATGGAGACAATTATACCCTTTTCTCTCGTTGTATCAAGCTCCCGCTTAGCAGGTCAGACCACTGCCCTCTCCTCATCAAAGTTAGCCTTGAATCGGTGGCTAGAAATCGAACTCCGAAACAATTTTGGTTTGAGGAAATGTGGCTTCATCACTCGGATTGTGTGAATGTTGTTTAGCAGGGATGGATGCTCCCAATCATTAGGGAACCAATGGCTCAGGTTGGGAGGAAAATCAAATAGACAGGTCACTTGCTCATGCACTGGCATTCTGGTGTTTTCCAGCAATGACAGATTGAGATGAAGTTGATTTAGAGTAAGTTAGATACACTGATGAAACAGAGTTTTGAACCTAATCACTTTGAAGTGTGGAAAGCCCTACAATTTGGACTGAATGAATTGCTCTCTGCTCATGAGACTTATTGGAGGCAGCGATCGAGGATTCAGTGGTTAAAAGATGGTGATCATAACACGGTTTTTTTTCCATAAACGTTCTTCTAATCAAAGGTGTAGGAATCATGTCAAAGGCTTACTTAATGATGCAGGGCAGTGGACTTCCACTCCGGCAGAGGTGAATGACCTGATCATTAGGTATTATGATTATATTTTTAGAGCTAGTAGTACTGATTTGGTGGCTCTCGAGACAGTTATAACTTGCTTGCAGCCCCCAAGGTTTTTGTTGCAATGAATACAAAACTCACTGCACCCTATTCTGACGATGAGATTAAGAAAGCCCTGTTTCAAATGCACCTATCCAAATCCCTGGATCCAGATGGAATATCTCCTTGTTTTTTTTTTTTTTTTTTTCCAGAAATTTTGGAGCGTTGTGGAGAAAGATGTATTCATGGATGTCAGGGAGATTCTTTGTACAGGTCAGATTTCTCAAAAGTCTAACTTCACTCATCTCACGTTGATCTTGAAGATTAAAGAGCCTAAACTTGTCTCTGATTTGAGACCAATTGCGTTATGTAATATTGTCTACAAAATTGCTTCAAAGGTCTTGGCGAACAGGTTGAAGTCACTTCCTCAAATCATCTTACCTCTACAGAGTGCCTTTATCCCTAGAAGGCTGATCTCTAACAACACTTTGGTGGCAACTGAAATAGCTCATTTTATGAAGAAGCTCCGTAGACAGGTTGAAGTCAGTTTGTTACTCTATTCTGATTAATGGGACTCCCACAGGGTTTATCTTGCCTACTAGGGGCATTCGACAGGGGGTTTATTCTATGTGCAGAGGGTCTCTCAGCTTTAATTTCTTCTTCAGTCCAGCAGGAGCTAATAAAAGGCCTGAAAATGTCTCCTACTGCACCCACTATTCATCATCTAATATTTGCAGATGACAATTTTTTATTTGGAGAGGCCTCAATGGTAGAATGTCTAGCTAGCTTTCAAGCACATCTTAGCTGTGTATGCAAAAGCCTCGAGTCAACACATCAATCTATAGAAATCAAGTGTGGTTTTCAGTGGTAATGTCAGTCTCCACAAGAGAAATCAATTGGCGGCAATCTTGGGTGGTGAATGTGTTAAGGAGCATGGGCTGTACCTGGGGCTCCCTATATATATAAGGCATAACAAGACGGCCATCTTTGCCTATTTGAAGGAGAGACTCACAAGAAAGCTCATTAGCTGGCGAGCTAAGATTCTTAGTGTTGGACGTAAGGAGCTGCTCATCAAGGTAGTTGCTCAAACTTTACCAAACTATGTTATGAACTGTTATGCTTTACCTAGATCTCTCTGTGATGATCTTCAGCAACTCTATTATCAATTATTTTGGGATAGTACTGATGATAAGCGTATGATCCATTGGAGGTCTTGGGTGAGAATGTGTCTTCCCAAAGAGCAAGGAGGCATGGGTTTTAAACATCTCCACGCCCATAATCTTGCCATGTTAACTAAACAAGGATGGCGATTAGTTACTCATCCTAGTTCTCTTGTGGCCCAAGTTTTCAAGGCGGTATATTATATCCGCATGGAACGTTTCTCATAGCTGACATGGGTGAGAGACCATCTTACTCTTGGAGGACTATTATGGAGGCTAGGCCAATCTTGCAAGCTGGATTATCTTGGAGGATTGGTAATGGTGCTTCTGTTGGCATTTGGGACTCAAATTGGATACCTTCTATTTCTTATCATAATTTAATCCGGCATTCGGGTACTGTTTTTAGAGAGTTGCGGATTTGATTAATTTGGATACTTGGTCGTGGGATGAAGCTGCTGTTCACATATGTTTTGATCCACAGGTGGCAACTCAGGTCCTATCTATCCCTCTTAGTATAAATCATGGTCATGACAGAGTGGCTTGAAAATTGGATAAGAGAGGTTTCTTCTTGGTGAAGTCTGCTTATACCGTAGCTCGGGGATCTTTTCATGGGCAATCAGTTTGCCTCATCTTCTGTTGGGGATCCGTATGGTCCAGTTTTGAGGGCCTTGTGGAAAGCCAAAATTCCCAGTAAGGTGGCCATATTTGGGTGGAGAGCAGTACAGAATCTCCTCCCTACTCATGCCGCTCTGTCAACCAAAGGTTACTCAGGTGATCTACACTGTGTTATTTGCTCCAATGCTATAGAAACTATGGAACACTTGCTCTGCAGTGTAACTTGACCATAAAAATCTTAGGTTCTCCTCCTTTATCCATTCAGCCTTCAACCTTGTCCTGGAAGGATTGGTTCCTGGAGAGAGCCACTTCTATAACATCTGAGTATTTTGATAAGCTACTAGTTTTGATGTGGAGCATCTGGAGGTATGGGAATGATAAGTTGTGGAGGGATCGATCTCAAACAGGGCCTGGAATTGTGGCATCTGCTATGGCTTGGTTTGAGGAGTATTCCTCAGTTCATCCGGATTTTGTTGGTATAATCAAAATAGTCCCCCTCGCCGGAAGACATGGGCTACACCGCTGGAAGATGCCCTTAAATTGAATGTCGATGGGGCTTTCCTCCCCTTTGTTCAGTATGGAGGTACAAGTGGTATTATAAGGAATCTGTACATTTCATTGCTGCCTTTTCCTACAGATCAGATTCTGTAACCTCTTCGTTGCATACTGAATTGTTGGCTATAAAGTATGGATTGGAGTTCTTGCAGGCCTTGAATGTTATAAAGGTCGTGATTGAGAGCGATTGCCTACATGCAGTTCAAGCCATCAACTCTTTGGCTGGGGATCTGTCTGAATTAGTAGCTTTGATTTCAGAAATCAAAGGTCTGGTGAATGCTTTAGGGGAGGTTACAGTCTGTTTCGCTCCTCGACAAGCAAACATGGTTCCTAGCTAGTCATAGTTTTGATTCAAATGTTCATCTTGAATGGCTTACTAATGCTCCAGAGATTGTACTGGAGGCCCTCATGTACGATTGTAATCGTATCTAGTTAATAAAGTCTGCTTCTCTTTCAAAAAAAAAAAAAAAAAACTCTAAGAGTAAGTGACCACAAAATTATTGGTCATTGGTGACAGTGTGAACATAACAGTATTATGAGATAAATTTTACCTTGATGATTTTGATATTGATTTTGTATTATGATTTATGAGATTTAAGGGTAATTTAGATAGTTTCAGTTATGTATTTAATAAGATGATAGAATAATAGATCAAATGAGGGTGTATTAAGTAATGAGTGTGTATTAAGTATTTAGAGATGTGTGCATAAAAACCGCTCTACTACTCGAATATGGGCATGTATTTCTCTAATCATAATCTTATTCATCATTTTGATATTTTTTTTACTAAGTGGTTGACTGATTTTAAATCCGCAAAGTTCTTTTAAGGAACAATGTGAATTTCTTTATTCATCAGCTAAATTAAACATAACGATCTATTTGGGTGAAATTGTCGAAAAAATCATTACCTAATGTGTCGTTTGGTAACACTTTACAAAATAATTTTTTATTTTACAAATACAAAAGAATGTGTAAAAGGCATTTGGTGACACATTTTTGAAAAACAAATCAAGAAATGAAAAATAGATACAACATTGTCCATTGATCGGCCAAAAATTGGTAGTCAACTTAATACCCTGCAGAAGATTGTAGAATAGAGTAAGTAGGTATCGTTACAAGCCGGGGATTGAGGGTACTCCAAACAATTCACGCTACAAAACAAACTAAAAAAAGAAAGAAAGAGATGAGAAAGGTGGCGAGAAGAGTGGGGATGGTAGAGAATTGTAGACGCAAAACAAGGTGCAATAAAAGAGAGGTTTTTAGGGTTGAAAACGCAGTAGATAAAATAGAAGAAAATCGATGGAATGAGATAGTCAAGGGCATGTAAATCCACCACCATTCATATGCAAGTCTGATTATTAACTCCTAATTCCTTTACTATGCTTTGAAAGACAACAATTAATCAATAATAAACCATGAACACATGGATAATTTCTTATTACTCCCTTTAGGTTTCCTAACTTAGTGAACACACTCAAGTTATAAAATATTCTAAGCATGCAATCTCAAAATATATAGTGAAAGCACATAACATGTTTATTCAATGGATGCATAGATCATTAAGAACAATGGAAGTTTGATTGTTGATTAAGTTCATCCTAGTACAAAAAGCATGTCCAGTCAACAACTTAAGCACATATTGATTTACTATTATCCTATAGTAGTCGCTACTTGTGAAGTAAGATGCAGAAAGATGCTCTCTTAATTCAAGCTACAGATACATGCAAACATGAATTCTAAGCGTGCACTCAAAGAACATGAAACATATAAGAGTTTTCTATGAAACGAATCAATATGGCCAATCACATAGCATAACATTGAAATTAAGGAGAAAACTAATCATATATTGCACATAATTAGGGCTTCAAAACAGCCCATAACTATAAAGAAAATTAGTTACTCATGGCTACGATGTTCACTATCAAAAACATATTAAAGAATTCAACTACAAATGATAGAAAAATCGAAAGTTTTAATGAAGTATGGTGAAAGGCAACCACGGCAGCAGGTCTTCAAAGCTCCAAGAATGCAAGGAGGCTTCAAGAATGTGCTCACGGTGGCAGGGATTGAAGGAACGACAGCTATCCTCCTTTGGTTTGATGTGAAAACTCTGAAATTTGGAACTGAGGGAGTTGTGGACGAATTGTAGAGAAAGAATGGATCGTGGTGTTTTTGAATTGGTCCTTCAATTGTATTGCAGAGGGCTTTATTTATAGTAGACGTTCAACCATTCTTTCCTTCTCAAACAATGCTTGCAAATCTTCCCTAGTTCTTTGAGGTCTCCTTTGATTGGTGTACAATTTAATCACTTTCAAGCCTTAGTAATCTTCCCATAATCTTGTGGAATTCTTCTAGAAATCTCCTTGATAATTTCAGCATCAATAACCTACCAAAGACGCACAGAAAATTCGCCCAAATAAGACTCTCGGCCAAACTGCCATGTTTTGACTAGGATTTGATTTCTATCTATGAAGCTTCTTTCTTGGACATTGACTTGATATTTCCATGTTTCTGGATGTTTCTCAACTTATCCATACTCTATGACATCATATATTGTAGAATGATCAATAAAATTCTACAAAAACTCCAAGTAAGTCACCGAAAAAGATCTCCCAAAAAGCTTCGTGAAAAGCCGGCAGTTTCTTCCTTCTTGGGAAGCCTAATTTGCGCTTGATTTTCTGCTGCCTAGTTGATGATTATGACCATTTATTTGGCTCATGTTGATGTATAACATCATATATTTAAGAAATGATGTCCCTATATGCAAAGATGTACTTGGAAGGATGCAAGAAAAGCTCTCCAAAACTGTTCCCGAAAAGCTGATTCTGAACTGTAGTATTTTGCTTTGCAGCAACTGTTTTGCAGAACGATTTCCATGGACTTTCCTTGTCATTTCCAGCCATTACAATGATCAAACTTATTCCTCTGCATCATTACTTCATTGTCCATGTTTTCTTTGCTCCATTTAAGCTCCTATTTTTCAAGGAAATAGCTTCACGAAGTACCTGAAAAGATAACAGAGTAAAAATAGACTTTTTAAAGGAAATAGCTAAGAAAAATGTAAAGGAATCGCACATTATATTGATCGCATTTTATGCTCCTATCATCCATGTTTTGTAAAACATCTAACATGTTTTTAGAAAAACAAGATTAAAAAAAATCGATACTTCTATAAAACCAAATGTATTTGCAACTTCACTAACTTGTAACTAACTTGCAACCTCATTAACCAAATGACTGGCAACCTCCCTAACCAATTGATCAACGACATCGATCACCAACCAAATAATTGGCAACCTTGGCGACC
Organism: Rosa rugosa; assembly: GCF_958449725.1. NCBI lineage: Eukaryota > Viridiplantae > Streptophyta > Magnoliopsida > Rosales > Rosaceae > Rosa > Rosa rugosa. Next base: position 30,583,675 of record NC_084824.1, read on the forward strand.
AACTAACCAGCAACCTCTACAACAAACTAATAGACGCCTCCCTAACCAACTAATCGTCAACATTGCCGATCGATAGGTCTACGTCGACAACACCAACCAAATGACCAGTGATCTTGGTGATCCATCGACAATCTCGCTGACCAATTGAACGTTGACCTTGCTGACATCATCAAGCAATCTCTACATATAAAGTTACTAGGCATGAGTTTCGCGCCCAAGACAGAAATTGCTAACGACATTAAATCAGTAAACGAGAATATTTTCTATTTTTATTACCTTTCACACCACACCCACTTCTATAAACCCCAGGAATTGTGATTGTGGCTTGGGTCCACATGCATAGAATGACAGTTTGGCGTGGTTGATTTTAGTTGAGAGTTATGCATGCATGGTTATTTCCTCATTGCTTCAAATGTGCATAAACCATGTCTTGTGTTGTTTTGGATATCAACAGATGGACACACATTTGGGTTGAAATGATCTTGGCCTTGGTGGTTAAATATTTCCATTCCCTTCACTTTACTTCATGGTGGTAAAATTACATAGCTAAACTGTTTACATATTACTCTAATATTACTTTCTGTATCTCCCATATATATCTACACAGAAGGTAATACATTAGTGGACTCTATGGCTAAATATGACGCTGTGAATGAAGGTGTCATCTCGTAGAGGTCTTTGCAATTGCCTGGTTGGTCTTTGCGTATGGTGAGGATCTTGTGTAATTGGTGCCTAGTTGAATACATTTATTTGGTAGAGACTCCTGATATTATTTCAGGACGTTTTCTAGATGCTTATTGTAATAAGGGGTTTAGGCTTAATGTCCCCCCCTTGTATTCGACAGTTTCATTAATTAAGGCCTGAGGGCAGCCGCACCAGCCCTTTATTCAAAAAAAGAAAAAAAAAATTTCTCATGTAACTGTTTCTATAATTCTATCTAGTTGTTTTGGTTTTGTATTGTGGGTTTTCTTTGTACATTGTTGTGATTAGTTTGTGTTGTACTTCATTCTTGCATGGCATGGTTTAGATCTAGTACCCCATTTGTCTTTTTTATAATTTTTCTCCTTTTAATAAAATTTGTGGCAAGGGCCTTTACACACACACACATGCGCGCGTGGGTGAGTACACAGACACACACACACTCACAAATAGGGATGTGTTCTAGAGAATACCTCCTTGAATTTGAAATTTGAGAATGTTTATACTTTTAGCATGTAAATTTGTATTAATTTCTGATGATTCTCTAAAAATTATTAAGTTGGTTGTTAGGACGATTTCATGGTTCGGGGGTGGAGTGGAATTATTTTTGGACGAATAATTATTCAAAAACGCATCGTTTTAGGAAACTTGAAGGTTGACTTTTTATTTGTTGGGTTTCTCACAAAAGTTGTAGAGCGCGTCGATATGAGTTCGTGGACATGCGACACGCGTAAATCGAAGATCGTATGAGAAAGTTATGGTCAGCGGAAAAACCTACTATTTTTGGAAAGTTGCTATAAATAGAGGATTTCCGGAAAAGGGCGACAGTTTCATAAAACTCCATAAATCCATTCTCTCTCAAGCTTTTGGCGACCCGACCTGGACCCGATTTTCTGACCCAGTCGGAATTCGTTTTTCTGGCGATATCAAGCAGTGGCACTGGCACAGACTTCTTCGTCTTCTCATTCCGGTCCTCCCAACGGTGGTCTCTAGCACCTATTCTCACCCATAGCGGCGGATTGAGGCGGTGAAGCTAAGCGGCGGCGAACCCGACTATATCTTCCGATTCCGGCGATGACAAGACTCGAAACCGGTCGCGTTTTGCTCCTGGTGGTGTCCTCATTTGATCCTTGGAGGTTTGGTTGATTGATTTTCAGTGTGGAGCTACAACTCCTGGTTAACAGTGGAATTTGGCTTGCAGCGGTGATTTACGCTGATTTGGCTTGAACTCCAGGTATCAAAGTTTGTCCTTGTAGTATGAAACAGTTGGATTAGCCTGGAACGAGGTTAGAGTGGCGATGCATGGGGCTCACGCTGGACAGCCGGATGCGACGCATCCAGCTAAGGATTGGGGAAATTTCTTTCAGCAATATTATCTACTCATCGATACGAGCGTTTTGACATATAGTTTGTAACATTTGATATATGGTTTTCCGTATTTTCAATTGTTCAGTTTTCTATCTGTGGCAATCCGATTGTTGGATCGACTTGTCGTTTGGACATATTGATCCTAGGAGTGTTATAGAGACTTTGGATGGTCTCGAATGAAGCTTCGTCTCCATTGACGTAGTATTCGGGCTTTAGTTTGCGTGTTTCAAACTTAAATACTTTCGTACCTCAAATGGTATTAAGATGTGACCTTGATGTGATTAGGTACATGATGAAGTTATCTTGAACGGTTTGTTGTGATTGTGTTAGCTTAGTTCTGTAAGAAGACGCAGCGGGATTCAGAGGTGAGTAATCTCACAATGTTCATTTACGAACGGAGTTACCTTATCGTTTTGGGAGTTATTTATTTAACTGTAAATAATAGTTGGTATTAGTAGCATTCCTGAGTGAATGACTGCATGTGTGTGTGTCTATGTATATATATATGAACCCATTCACAAATACTGCTTGTATTTGTTGTGATACAAGCAGTATTTGCGAATGGGTTCATTTTATTGTTTTGGGGTGTGACATTTCGGGGATCCAAAGACTTGAGGTTTAAGGATCAGGGAATCTTTTATTTTAGGTTCGGGTAACATTTTGGGTCCAGTGCGACTCGCTTAATGTTTTGGTTTTTGTACCAGGGGGTCATAGAGGGTGATCGGGATTGGTGTAACATTTTGGGTCCAATGCGACTCGCTTAATGTTTTGATCTTGTCACAGATGGTGATCAAGATCGGGGGTCACAGATGGTAATCGGGATTTGGCTAAAATTTTGGGTCCAGCGTGACTCCTTTAAATATTTTGATATTTGTACCGGGGATAGAAGATTGAGAGTCTAAAGATCGATATATCGGGGGTCACAAGTGGTGAACGAGGCATATTTATCGGGAACCAAGCCTTGGCCGAGTGATTGGTTACGATCAGTTAGAGCTCTAGTTTGTCTGTCGGGTTTTATTGTATCTTATGAGGGTAACAATGAGGTTACTTGGGACTCATGAGTACTAATTTTTAAAAGAGAGTCTTGAGTATATTCTTTCTTTTATTGTCCATGAGGGATGGGGGCTTTCCTATTTAATTGTCGGGGTTTTAATTAATATGATTTTGTCACGATGTGACATGTGTTTTCCTTATGAGATAAGGATGGGGAGTTTCGAGAGAAAACAAGTGTGAGTTGTTTCCTTAAATAAAATAGGTGGTTTTCTCGCGATTTGTGTGAGTTGCTTCCTTAATTGGAATGCATGGGTGGGTTTTCTTGGGATTGGTGTGAGTTGTTTCAATTGTTGTATTTGAGTTTACTCATACAAGCTTTCATAAGCTTACCGGATTTGTCTGTTGCAACCGGTGCACTATTCGATGGTGTAGGGGTTAATTTTGCAGGTCAGGGTAATTGCGGGTGAAGCTGAGATCTAATAGCAGCTGTACTGGTAGGAAGCTAATTTCTGTGGCTTTACTGTTGTTAAGACATCCACTGTGTAGTAAGCTCTGAGGAGCATTTAATTATTATTTTGTTATGCAACTTAATTCGTAAACTTGTGTAATGTAACATATGACTCTACAGAGCGAGTTTGTATTAATATTGTGCTTTCAGGGCATCAGTATGTACTTGGTTCAAAAGGAAAAAGCTCTCCATGTATTTTGTTTTGATGACTGAACCATTCATGGCTGGTATAATTGTGAGATTATCTTGATTTTTTTTAATTGTTTTAAAAAATCGGGGTGTGACAAATTTAATATTCATTCTCTAGTTACATATACATATATTAATCCCTACAATAAAATTAGCCAAATCAGAAAACGTTTAACCATTTGATTAGCACCATTTTTGTTCTAATTTTATTTAACAAACTACATTTGATGATTATGGATTTGGTTGATTTTTTGTAGACACAATTCTTGCATAGGAATCTAAAGAATTAATTGTTGAAATCATTGAATTACATTGTATACTAGTCAACTAAAAATCCTCAAATATTAAAAGTAAGGATGCCTCTCTAGAACGGGCCTATATATATATATATATATATATATATATATATATATATATATATATATATATATATATATATATATACAGCAAGGTTCCAAAGAGGACGTCCTTGCTATACATAATCTGCGGATGGGTTGCGGACAGCTGTCCGTTTCTTTAAATGAAAACCAATGGCCCAGATCGATCTCTTCCCAAAGAACAACGCGGGTCGAAGTACAAAGCCTCAGACGAACTGTAGACTCTCCACTTCGATGCAACCAAGGACGTTGGTTCTCCATCTCATCTCCACCCAAAATCTAGGTCTTCTCCTCTCCAAATACTAGAAACTCATCTCCGGAGTGATTCCACCGGCGACGCCCGATATCAGTCCCCGCCGAACCTCGTCATCTCCTTAGTCCTCCTCACTGCTGCCGTTTGGGTTCGACGATGACGCGGTCAACGGAGCTCATCACCGGTGAAGACCCCGATGAAGGTCCCCAAGTCGCCGTATAAGGTAAAGCTTTGACTTTTTTGAGTTTGAAGATTTGGGATTACTGAGTTTGAAGATTTGGGATTACTGATTTTGTTTTTGGGATTACTGATTTTTCTGCAATTATCTACAGGTGACTCCTGCTGTGAAGAGCCTTCAGCAAAAGTCCAATTCATTGTTCTCTTATGAGCTTCAAGAGATTGTCCATGCTAAGGCAGAGGTCAGTAGTTATCACAGACGTCCTCTTTGGGATTTTTCAGATTTTGAGGGTTATGGATTTTGTGGTGTGTGTGATTTTTCAGGTTTTGGATTTGCAAGATGATTTCAGTTAATGTCTGAGGATAGTTGTTCATCAGCTCATTTCGTAGAATAATGTCTCAAACAGATCAGTTAACTACCAGAAAACATGCTCTCTAAGGTAAGCTTTGAGCTTTCTGTATTTGGTATTTTTTTAGATCTTGCATATGATTTGGTCAGTTTAAGGGATATGGATTTTTTGGTGTGTTTGATTTGTTGAGAAATAGCTACTGTGATTGGTTTTGAGTTGTTGAGAAATAGCTATTGTGATTGTGTTTGATTTGTTGAGAAATAGCTACTGTGATTGGTTTTGAGAAATAGCTATTGTTATTGTGTTTGATTTGTTGAGAAATAGCTACTGTGATTTGTTTTGAGTTTGTTGAGAAATAGCTATTGTGATTGTGTTTGATTTGTTGAGAAATAGCTACTGTGATTGGTTTTCATGCCTCCTAACGTTCCCATAATGTCTTTCTATTTCACATGGTTTAGACATCTTTAGAATGTATTGAACTTTCTTGACATTTGCATAGTAACTTGTGTTATCATGTCCGTCTTATGGGTTAGTGACATTTCTAATATGCACTAGGCCTGCGCTCACCAGCAAAGGTCTAATAATTGCTTACTTTTGATTACTTAAATGGATTGCACAATTTACTGGAACATAAAACTATCTGATACATGTACAGAAATGTAGATTGAAAAATATTTTGGTATAGACTTGCCCAGTGAGTGAGGTGTCTTGTTTGTTATCATAAACAATATTAAAAGCTAATGCATTGCACATATGTTGGCTTTTGTGGATCTGATTCTGGTTATTAACTTGAGCATGTTCAGATTGATTTCTACCACTATCAAATTTCTGTGCAAATTTGACATTTGTCATGTCTTTTGTTTGCAGGAAGTTACCTCAATTCTTTTAGCAGATGGAGTTGCAAGTGAAAAAATACTGAAGAATTTCTAACTAATACGTAAAAAGCCTGCATTGTTGTACCATTGTTGAGTAATAGTTGCTATTAATTTGTTCCCCACTGCTAAGGATACAATATCCTAGCTTGGAATCAGAAAAATAAATACAATTTTGGCGTTCTGACTCCTGAGCATTTTGTTGTTTTTATTTAAAACTGCTGTTTGGTCGTCGGCATTAGTATGAAATATGATCCATTTTTGTGTCAAAATGTCTATGCTATAGCAACTATTTTCAAGTAAGCTTACACTTTTAATTTCATTTGACATTTTCCGTTTGTGTGTTGAATGGAAGTCTAAACTCCTGAGAACCAATTTCATGATACCCTGAAAATATATAACAATAATAGATCACATACTAATCTTTGAAGTTTAGAGCATCTTCTAATAATGTGAAACTTGAAATGGAAAAAGAATTTCTTGACAATCGATTAGAATTTGACTGTCCTAATACATTATTCAAACGTTC